>NW_026943824.1:5438165-5585665 GCF_035594765.1 Anolis carolinensis
AGGCTACGCTCCGCCCACTTGGTCTCCTAGCAACCCACTCAGCCCAGGGGACAGGCAGAGTTAGGCCTCACTTAGGCCTCTTCCACACTGCCTATAAAATACAGATTATCAGATTTGAACTGGATTATATGGCAGTGTAGACTCAAGGCCCTTCCACACAGCTATATAACCCATTTATAATGGACTTAATGTCAGGGGAAAACTTTTACCTTAACTACCACCTATTCCTCAATACTTTATTTCCCATACCACCATACTTTGCCACAGCAACGCGTGGCCGGGCACAGCTAGTATCATATATATATATATATATATATTATTATCATATATATTACCGAAAGGTCCCAGGTTCAAACCCCGGGAGCGGCGTGAGCGGCCGCTGTTAGCTCCAGCTCCTGCCAACCTAGCAGTTCGAAAACATGCCAATGTGAGTAGATCAATAGGTACCACTCCAGCAGGAAGTTAACAGCACTCCATGCAGTCATGCCATTGGCCAAATGACCTTGGAGGTGTCTACGGACAACGCCGGCTCTTTGGCTTAGAAGTGGAGATGAGCACCAACCCCCAGAGTCAGACATGACTGGACTTATTTATTTATTTATTATTTACATTATTTATATTCTGCCCTTCTTTCTCACCCCGAAGAGGACTCAGGGCGGATCACATTATATACATATAGAGCAAACATTCAATGGCCATATACACATAGAACCGAGACAGAGACAGACACAGAGGCAATTTAACCTTCTCCTTCAAGTCGTTTCAGACTTAGGTCAAGGCCAGGTAAATGACCTTGGAGGACCTTAGTTTGGGGACCCCTGATCTAGAGGATCTCATAAGACCATAGGCAAGCAAAGAGACCTCCAAAAGCCATCTAGATGATCTCAAAAGACCATAGGTAAGGAAAGGGACCCTCAAAGGCCATCTAGATGGTTTCAAAAGACCACAGGTAAGGAAAGGGGCCTTCAAAGGCCATCTAGACAGTCTCATAGGACCATAGGTAAGGAGAGTGACCTCCAAAAGCCATCTAGATGATCTCAAAAGACCATAGGTAAGGAAAGGGACCCTCAAAGGCCATCTAGATGGTTTCATAAGACCATAGGTAAGGAAAGGGGCCTTCAAAGGCCATCTAGACGGTCTCATAGGACCATAGGTAAGGAGAGTGACCTCCAAAAGCCATCTAGATGATCTCATAAGACCATAGGTAAGCAAAGAGACCTCCAAAGACCATCTAGATGGTCTCATAAGACCATAGATAAGGAAAGGTACCCTCAAAGGCCATCTAGATGATCTCATCAGGCCATCAGAAGACCATAGATAAGGAAAGGGACCTCAAAGGCCATCTAGATGGTTTCATAAGACTATAGGCAAGGAAAGAGGCCCAAAAAATCTAGATGGTTTCATAAAACCATAGGTAAGGAAAGGGACTCTCAAAGGCCATCTAGATGATCTCATAAGGCCACCAGAAGACCATAGATAAGGAAAGGGACCCTTAAAACCATCTAGATGGTTTCATAAGACCATAGGTAAGGAAAGGGGCCCTCAAAGGCCATCTAGACGGTCTCATAGGACCATAGGTAAGGAAAATGACCTCCAAAAGCCATCTAGATGGTCTTATAAGGCCGTAGCTAAGCAGAGAGACCTTCAAAGAACATCTAGACGATATCATAAGACCATAGGTAAGCAAAGAGACCTCCAAAGACCAGGTAGTTGTTTTTCGTCAATGCGACTGTCACCTGGGATGGCAACATCAATGATCCAAACCTTTTTCCTTTCCACAACTCTATTATTATTATTATTATTATTATTATTATTATTATTATTATTATTATTATTGTACTACTACTATCCTACTTGAATCTTAGGAAAAGCTTCTTGACAGACAGGGCTGTTGGACAGAGGAATCCATTGCCTTGGAGTCCAGTGAAGTGTCCTTCTCTGGAGTTTTTGAAGCAGAGCCTGGATGGCTATCTGTCAGGAGTGCTTGGATTGTATCTGCATGACAGAAGGGGGTTGGACTGGATGGCCTTTGGGGTCTCTTCCCACTCTGTGATTCCATGATTCTATCTATCTAGGTGCCCTCAGTGGAGGTGGGTTAAACCACTTAACTTAAAACATGCAAACGTGAGTAGGATAATAGGTACCGTTCCATGGGAAGGTAACAGTGTTCCATGAGTCATAGGTAAAGGTAAAGATTTTCCCTTGACGTTAAGTCCAGTCGTGACCGACTCTGAGTGTTGGTCCTCATCTTCACTTCTAAGCCGAAGAGCCGGCGTTGTCCATAGACACCTCCAAGGTCATGTGGCCAGCATGACTGCATGGAGCGCCGTTACCTTCCCTCCGGAGCAGTACCTGTTGATATACTTGTGCCCATTTCCATATATTCTGGTCATAGACCGTAATAAATTGCTAAAAAAAAAATACTGCATGGAGCACCGTTACCTTCCCGCCGGAGCAGTACCTATTGATCTACTCACATTGGCATGTTTTTGAACTGCTAGGTTTGCAGGAGCTGGGGCTAACAGCGAGCACTCATTCTGCTCCCGGGATTTGAACCTGGGACCTTTCGGTCTGCAAGTTCAGCAGCTCAGCGCTTTAACACACTTTGCCACCGGGGCCCCATATAACCTAGGAGGTGTCTGTGGACAACGCCGGCTCTTTGGCTTAGGAATGGAGATGAGCACCAACCCCCAGAGTTGGACATGACTGGACTTAATGTCAAGGGACAACCTTTAGCTTTTATCTGTCTGAATGGCCCAGCCCTGTAATTCTATGATCCGATCCCTGTTTGGAGATACGAGTGAGAAAACCAAATTATGGTAGGTTTGGTTGGACTGCCAATGCCTCTTTCCAGGCATCTCTCCGTCAAGGTTAGCCGCAAAGGAGGACGGATAAGGTGCAATCAAGATATATAAACGATGCCCAGCCGAAAGGGCATCTATCACCGGCTTTGTTTGCGAGGACGGCGGATTCCCAGGATGAATTGGGGAGGAGACATCCATCTCCGTGCGAGTGGGGACGAGGGAGAGAATACGGATCTGGCACGGCCGGTGTCCTGCTGGGGGAAGCTGATTGTCATTAATAACCGCAATCACGCTGGATTAGTGCCCGCCCTTAATCAAATAAAATGCCCGTCGCTTTGGTGGAGGGGACGCTGGCATTCATCACGGCTGCGTGTGTCTCCTGCTAACCTATTCGTCCTCTCCGTCCCCATTCTGCTCCTGTCCAAGAGGCTCAGGCTTTTTGCTTTTGGTGTGTTTGTGAGCTCCGGAGCTGTGCCGATTTTAAGTCTAGAGGCCACAATCTGACACTATGTTAATTGTGCAAATGCAATTAATGCACCGAGGCTTTGTTATGTAAATAGCAGCCACTGGGAAATTTCAGGACCTGGGGGTGGGATGGAAAGGGAGAATTGGGCCCTCCCTATCCGTCTCTGGATTAGTATTATTTTGGTACTAATGTTGGAGAGTGGTTCCTAGTGATGCGGTTCCTGGTGACGTGGACCCTGGTCACGGTGGTCCCTGGTCAAAGTGGTTCTTGGTCAAGGTGGTCCTTGGTCAAGGTGGTCCTTGGTCAAAGTGGTCCCTGGTCAAAGTGGTGCCTGGTCAAGATGGTCCTTGGTCAAGGTGGTCCCTGGTCAAAGTGGTCCTTGGTCAAAATGGTCCCTGATCAAGGTGGACCATGGTCAAGTGGTCCCTGGTCAACGTAGTTCATGGTCAAAGTGGTCCCTGGTCAAAGTGGTCCCTGGTCAAGGTGGTCCTTGGTCAAAGTGGTCCCTGGTCAAGGTGGACCATGGTCAAGGTGGACCCTGGTCAAAGTGGTCCTTGGTCAAAGTAATCCATGGTCAAAGTGATCCCTGGTCAAGGTGGACCATGGTCAAGTGATCCTTGGTCAAAGTGGTCCCTGATCAAAGTGGTCCCTGGTCAAAGTGGTCCCTGGTTAAAGTGGTCCCTGGTCAAAGTGGTCACTGGTCAAGATGGTCCCTGGTCAAAGTGGTCCCTGGTCAAAGTGGTCCCTGGTCAAGATGGTCCCTGGTCAAAGTGGTCCCTGGTCAAAGTGGACCATGGTCAAGAGGTCCTTGGTCAAAGTGGTCCCTGATCAAAGTGGTCCTTGGTCAAAGTAATCCATGGTCAAAGTGATCCCTGGTCAAGGTGGACCATGGTCAAGTGATCCTTGGTCAAAGTGGTCCCTGATCAAAGTGGTCCCTGGTCAAAGTAATCCATGGTCAAAGTGGTCCCTGGTCAAGGTGGACCCTGGTCAAGGTGGACCCTGGTCAAGGTGGTCCTTGGGCAAAATGGTCCCTGGTCAAAGTAATCCATGGTCAAGTGTTCCCTGGTCAAAAAACCACTGCTCTATAGGATGTTGAAGCATCCTATATATATAGGTAAAGGTAAAGGTTTCCCCTGACGTTAAGTCCAGTCATGTCCGACTCTGGGGATTGGTGCTCATCTCCATTTCTAAGCCAAAGAGCCAGCGTTGTCTGTAGACACCTCCAAGGTCATGTGGCCACTGGCATGACTGCATGGAGCGCTGTTACCTTCCCGCCTATTGATCTACTCACATTGGCATGTTTTCGAACTGCTAGGTTGGCAGGAGCTGGAGCTAACAGCGGGCGCTCACTCCGCTCCCAGGATTTGAACCTGGGACCTTTCGGTCTGCAAGTTCAGCATCTCAGCGTTTCAATGCACTTTGCCACTGGGGCAAATATGTATATGTATAGATGGACATATACAGTATGGATGCCTTATCCACGAATTCAATATCCAGTGTGGTTGTTTGCTGCCTTGAGTCCCTATGGGGAGAAAGGTGAGATATAAATAAAGAGGAGGAGGGGTTTGATAACAACAACAACAACAACAACAACAACAACAACAAGAACCCATACTCCAAAAACATCCCTCTCTAGAAGTGTTTGTGGGATTCTCTAGGTCCTTCAGATTGATTCTATAATATGCTCTAAAAATAACCAAAATAGAGGGTTTGCTATTATCCATGGTTTCAGGGATCCACTGGGAGCCCGAGAGTGCATTTTCCCATGGATATTTGGTCCATATTTCATGTATAAACATATAAGTATGTGTTGCGGTCACAACCTGTTTTTTCCTCCGTTGAGGCACTAAACATTAGCCTCCTTCCCCATAGATTTGTATCAACAAATGCCCATTGAGGCATAGGTCTAGGAGTCTACATCGAGGGAAATCCTAGTCTCACTCGACTCGGGTGAATCGTCGAACCAGCCCCAGGTTCCTGCTTGGAGTTCCAGCAAAAGAGAGGAAACGCTTGCGAAGTGAAATAAGATTTTTTTTCCCTTCCCCTCTCCGAAATGCCCTACTGGGATGTGCTGACTTCACCTCTGCGGCTGCCAACACGGTTACGAGTTTGCCGAGCCTATTTTTAGCGCACCATTTTTTTGCCACACGCCGAGCCGCTGTTGTGAGACAGGAAGCGTCGAGGAGGAGGATAAGGCTCACAAACAGGGCTTCCATCCAGACCCAAACCTTCCTAACGATAGTGTCACCGTTACTGGGTTCTGCTGAACTGAGATATGACGATGGCTTGTTTACATGGATAACAAAACTCATACTCAACCCAACACTGGTATTTGTAGTCTTTGTGGTGCCCAAAACATACGGCAAGAAG
Organism: Anolis carolinensis; assembly: GCF_035594765.1. Taxonomy (NCBI): domain Eukaryota; kingdom Metazoa; phylum Chordata; class Lepidosauria; order Squamata; family Anolidae; genus Anolis; species Anolis carolinensis. The sequence goes on from NW_026943824.1 coordinate 5,443,806, forward strand.
CAGGACCTTCTAGCCTTTAGTGCGACTTTGTTCAGCGGCAAGCAAAGTTGGAGGGTGCTCTAGGGACTGGCAACCCTCTAATTCTGGTGAAAAGAAGAGATTTTCGGAAGTAGGGTCTCCAAGCATATTGGCATTGGCAACCCTCTTATTTCTGGTGACAAGAAGAACTTATTCGAAGCAGGGTCTTAAAGCAGTCCCTGTCGTTCGGAGTCAAGTAGTACTTGATTCCTGCGCGGCGGAAACGGAGTCCCATCGGAAGTGCCAATATCCGTGGCACTCTATTTCCGAACCGCATTGAAACGGAGCCCAGAATGCGTGGGATGAGGTCCTGAGTCTCCTAGGTCCCATTGCTAAGGACTGTTTCCAAGCCAGGTTCTGCATCTTGGCATTGGCAACACTCCATTACAGGTGACAAAAAGAGATTTTGGAAGTAGAGTCTCCAAGCAATCCCTGTTGTTCAGAGTGAGGTAGTACTTGACTCCTGCACGGCGGAAACGGAGTCCCATCGGAAGTGCCGACATCCGTGGGAACCTTATTTCCGAACCGCGTGGAAACAGAGCCTAGAATGCGTGGGATTAGGTCCTGAGTATCCTAGGTCCCATTGCTAAAGACTGTTTCCAAGCCAGGTTATGCGTCTTGGGTCTGGGGTCTCCAAGCAACCCTGTCATTCGGAGTCAGGTAGTACTTGACTCCTGCGCGGCGGAAAAGGAGTCCCATCGGAAGTGCCGACATCCGTGGGACTCTATTTCTGAAATGCGTGGAAACGGAGCCCAGAATGCGTGGGATGAGGTCCTGAGTCTTCTAGCTCCCATCGCTAAGGACTGTTTCCAAGCCAGGTTCTGCATCTTGCCACTGGCAACCCTCCATTACAGGTGATAAGAAGAGATTTTCGGAAGTAGGGTCTCCAAGCAACCCTGTCGTTTGGAGTCAGGTAGTACTTTTTTCCTGAGCGGCAGAAACGGAGTCCCATCGGAAGTGCCGACATCCATGGGACTCTTATTTCCGAACCGTGTGGAAACGGAGCCCAGAATGCGTGGGATGAGGTCCTGAGTCTCTTAAGGACTGTTTCCAAGCCAGGTTCTGCGTCTTGGGTCTGGCAACGATCCATTGCAGGCGACAAGAAGAGATTTTCGGAAGCAGGGTCTCCAAGCGGTCACTGTCGTTCGGAGTCAAGTAATACTTGACTCTTGCGCGGCGGAAACGGAGTCCCCTCAGAAGTGCCAACTTCCGTAGGACTCTATTTCCGAAGCGTGTGGCAACGGAGCCCAGGACGCATGGGATGAGGTCCTGAGTCTCCTAGGACTTGCTCCTAGGATTTCTAAGGACTGTTTCCAAGCCAGGTTCTGCGTTTTGGGTCTGGCAACACTCCATTGCAGGTGACAAGAAGAGATTTTTGGAAGCAGGGGCTCCAAGAAACCCTGTTATTCAGGTAGTACTTTTTTCCTGAGTCAGGTAGTACTTTTTTCCTGAGCGGCGGAAACAGAGTCCCATCGGAAGTGCCGACATCCGTGGGACTCTATTTCCAAACCGCGTTGAAACGGAGCCCAGAACGCGTGGGATGAGGTCCTGAGTCTCCTAGGTCTCATTGCTGAGGTCTTTTTCCAAGCCAGGTTCTGCATCTTGCATCTGGCAACCCTCCATTACAGGTAACAAGAAGAGCTTATCGGAAGCAGGGTCTCCAAGCAACCCTGTTGTACTTGACTCCTGCGCGGCGGAAACGGAGTCCCATCGGAAGTGCTGACATCCGTGGGACTCTTATTTCCGAACCGTGTGGAAACGGAGCCCAGAATGTGTGGGATGAGGTCCTGAGTCTCCTAAGGACTGTTTCCAAGCCAGGTTCTGTGTCTTGGGTCTGGCAACGGTCCTTTACAGGTGACAAGAAGAGATTTCCGGAAGCCGGGTCTCCAAGCAGTCCCGCTTCCTGACCGGCTCCATCCCACCGGCGCTGCTCCTGCTCCAGTGGAGACAAAGGTTGGTTGGTTCACCTGCAAATGTGTGGCGCTCGCCGAAAGAGAGCCCTCCCTTTGCCGCTCTCCACTGCGCAGGGATTTCAACATCAGCCCCATTAAGCTCCCCGGCGACATCAGAGAGAGTGGCATTGTTATTACCGCACGCCAGAAACCGAGGCAGGGAAAAGAACAAGCTTTTAGACGTGCCTTCCAAACCGGAGAGGCTGACGGTTGCCAAGAAGGAGACAGACATTAAAGCTGGAGAGAGAGAGAGAGAGAGAGAGAAAGAAAATTAGATTCCTCGGGTTACCTTAGTTACGCCGTTCCTAATGACTCCTGGGCCCATCACCTTGCTTTGGCAAAGATTCTCCGGAGATTGCCCCGCTAATAAGAGAGAGAACGTCCCCGTTTGTTCGCGATTTTCCTGCCAAAGGGATGGATGGGTGGGGGGGTTGGACGGGGAGGTGTTTTTTAATCCCCCCCTTTTTTTCTTTGCAATGACTTGCAAAGGGAGGGAGGCCGAGGGGGATAATCTATATCTCTCGTTCGATAATTGCCTCTTCGCCTACCTGTCTTTCTTCCCATAATTGCTCCGGCGAAGGTTTCGGGGTGATCGTTCGGAGACGCCGCTGTCAGCGTTTATACCCCACGCGCCGTGGATGATGGAGGACGAGGAAGAAGGGGCCGGTTGTCCTTCAGGGTTGGGAGCGAGAGAAAGGAAAATGTAATGATTGCCCGGTTGCAGCAGCGGAAAGGGAGACATCAGATTTGGCAACCTTCCTATCGGTAGGGTCGCTGTAGGTGCTTCAAAGCAATGGCAACTTTGATAGGCCACATTGGCGCAGTGTGCCGGCAGGACTGCTGACCTGAAAGGTGCCGGTTCAAATCATAGAATCGTAGAGTTGGAAGAGACCTCATGGGCCATCCAGTCCAACCCCCGGCAAGAAGTAGGAAAATCTCATTCAATCCAACCCGGGGAGAGTGTGAATGAGCTCCCTCAATTATAATAATAATAACAATAATAATAATAATAATAATAATAATAATAATAATAATAATAATAATATACATCACACAGTCCTAGATAATTATTATTATTATCCTAGATAATTATTATTTTATTATGACACAGCAAACAAGTTAGATATGCTGGATTTCGTATCACAAAATTACGAGTCGAACACTTCCCAAGTGTCTAGGACTGTGTGATGTATTATTATTATTATTATTATTATTATTATTATTATTATTATTATTATTATTATTATTATTTTATTATGACACAGCAAACAAGATAGACATGCTGGATTTCGTATCACAAAATCACAAGTCGAACACTTCCCAAGTGTCTAGGACTGTGTGATGTATTTTCGGATGATGCCTGCAGATCCCAGTAGGGTGGCCTTTTGCAGTTGGCAGATCGTAATTTTGTCAATGTCTATTGTTTCCAAATGCCGGCTGAGATCTTTTGGCACGGCTCCCAATGTGCCCATCACCACCGGGACCACCTGCACTGGTTTCTGCCAGAGTCTTTGAAGTTCAATCTTAACCTAATTTGATGTGTAATAGGCTTTTCCTTAATCCCTCCTTATTATCCAAGATATCCGCTTATCCAACGTTCTGATGGCCCGTTTATGTTGGATAAGTGAGACTCTACTGTATATGTATTATTTTACTTTATTATTATTAACAGGATACATAAGCACATTTACATTAAAGAAGATGAGAATAATGATTTGATCAGAGTTGGAGAGTCTTACCTTAAATTTGAGCTTTATGTAAATATTCAAAAACATTTAATCTACCAATACCTCAATTAATGGAATTTTATTGGTATCTGTTTTTATTTCTGAAATTTACCACTCTCGGCTTATACTGGAGTCAATGTTTTTCCAGTTTTTTTGTGGTAAAATTAGGTGCCTTGGCTTATATTTGGGTTGGCTTATACTCGAGTATATACGGTAGATAGATATATACACACACATATATATACTTACATACACATAGGGTATGTATATGCAGTTGAACTTCCCTCCCTTCCCGGGATCAAAAGACTCTGCTGGCAAACAGACTGCATTCCTGTTCTGTTTTGGATTGTTTCACGTCCTCGTCGTCTTTCACACCCGCTCCCCAGATGTTTTCCAAAGCACTCCGTTTAAAATAAATGGGGGAGAAATAGAAGAAAATACAACATATGACGGCAGGAAACATGGGTCCAGGTAGCCATGGTTACCTTTCTTCTTTGTTGTCGAAGGCTTTCATGGCCGGGATCACAGGGTTGTTGTATGTATTCCGGGCTGTCTGGCCATGTTTCAGAAGCATGCTCTCCTGACGTTTCGCCCACATCTATGGCACGCATCCTCAGAGGTTGTGAGGCTTTTTGCTCGTGGTGGGTCTCGCCCTGTTTTCGCCATGTTTCAGGCCCAATGAGGCAAATGATGGATGGTCAAGGAATGTCTATGGCTGCGTCTGCACTGTGCAATTAATGTAGTTTGACACCGCTTTAACTGCTTCTGGATCATGGGAGTTGTCATTTGGTCAGGGATCTCCTCCCGACGTTGCCCTAAAGACGTCTGGATGTGTTACCATCCTGCTGAAAGGATTCTGTCATGTCTCTGCAAGCTAGAGCTGACAGACTGGAGCTCACTCCGTCTCACTGATTCAAACTCAGCAACCCAACCTTCAGGCCAGCAGTTCAGCCGGCACAGAGGTTTAACCCATTGCGCCACCGCGGCTCCAGCATAACAATAACCAGGTCAGCAATCCAACCTTCAGGCCAGCAGTTCAGTCGGCACAGAGGTTTAACCCATTGCGCCACCGCGGCTCCAGCATAACAATAACAATCATTAATGGATAGATTGATAGACAGATGGATGAGACTGTGACCCCAGGTCAAGGTGGTCCCAGTGGTGATTGGCACACACAATATGAGGATTTAACGATCGAACTGCAAAGACTCTGGCACAAGCCGGTCAAGGTGGTCCCAGTGGTGATTGGCACACACAATATGAGGATTTAAAGATTGAACTGCAAAGACTCTGGCACAAGTGATCCCAGTGGTGATTGGCACACATAATATGAGGATTTAAAGATTGAACTGCAAAGACTCTGGCACAAGTGATCCCAGTGGTGATCGGCACATACAATGTGAGTATTTAGAGATCGAACTGCAAAGACTCTGGTACAAGCCGGTCAAGGTGGTCCCAGAGGTGATCGGCACACACAATATGAAGATTTAAAGATCGAACTGCAAAGACTCTGGCACAAGCCGGTCAAGGTGGTCCCAGTGGTGATTGGCACCCACAATATGAGGATTTAAAGATGGAACTGCAAAGACTCTGGCACAAGCTGGTCAAGGTGGTCCCAGTGGTGATCGGCACACACAATATGAGGATTTAAAGATTGAACTGCAAAGACTCTGGCACAAGTGATCCCAGTGGTGATTGGCACACACAATATGAAGATTTAAAGATCAAACTACAATGACTCTGTCACAAGCCGGTCAAGGTGGTCCCAGTGGTGATGGGCACACACAATGTGTGGATTTAAAGATCGAACTGCAAAGACTCTGGCACAAGCTGGTCAAGGTGGTCCCAGTGGTGAACTGCAAAGACTCTGGCACAAGTGATCCCAGTGGTGATTGGCACACATAATATGAGGATTTAAAGATTGAACTGCAAAGACTCTGGCACAAGTGATCCCAGTGGTGATCGGCACATACAATGTGAGTATTTAGAGATCGAACTGCAAAGACTCTGGTACAAGCCGGTCAAGGTGGTCCCAGAGGTGATCGGCACACACAATATGAAGATTTAAAGATCGAACTGCAAAGACTCTGGCACAAGCCGGTCAAGGTGGTCCCAGTGGTGATTGGCACCCACAATATGAGGATTTAAAGATGGAACTGCAAAGACTCTGGCACAAGCTGGTCAAGGTGGTCCCAGTGGTGATCGGCACACACAATATGAGGATTTAAAGATTGAACTGCAAAGACTCTGGCACAAGTGATCCCAGTGGTGATTGGCACACACAATATGAAGATTTAAAGATCAAACTACAATGACTCTGTCACAAGCCGGTCAAGGTGGTCCCAGTGGTGATGGGCACACACAATGTGTGGATTTAAAGATCGAACTGCAAAGACTCTGGCACAAGTGATCCCAGTGGTGATGGGCACACACAATATGAGGATTTTAAGATCGAACTGCAAAGACTCTGGCACAAGCTGGTCAAGGTGGTCCCAGTGGTGATCGGCACACACAATTCAATCCCCACTGAGCAAAGCAAAGTAGTATCTGGAAATAGGGAAATCCCTATGCAAAGCCCCTATAACGTGGTGCATGGTGGCGCATGGAGGCCGTGTGAACTTCAGGTAAACAGCAGCTTGTGTAACGGGAGGGGAGGGCATGCCAAGCCCTGTGGCCTCTCGGTGAGCAAGCAAGCGCATCATGGCTCCTGACACCTTCCTTCCCGCCAAGGAGGCGGAAGCCGCGACAAGCTCCCCTCCTGGGCCCTGCGCAGGCATCCGCTCTACCTGGCCTGCCTGACGTCTCCCCGGGGGTCAGGCGGCTGCGTGTTTTGTAGCAGATGACAAGGGAGGGGCGGCCAGGCAGGCAGGCAGGCAGGAAGCGGCTCTGGCAGAAGGCAGCACGGCTGGCTGTCGAATGAGCCGCCCGAGCAGATGTGATGGATGCCGTGGCCCATGGGTCCTGGCCTGCGGTGGGGGGGACGGGGGGGGGGGGGGTTGGTGGGCGGGGGTGAAGGAAGAAAAGAACTCTCGTTGGAAGAGACCACAAGAGCCATTCAGTTCGACTTTCCAAGATAGATAGATAGATAGATAGATTCATAGAATTGGAAGAGACCACAAGGGCCATCTGATCCAGCTTTCCTCGATGGATGGATGGATGGATGGATGAAATCATAGAGTTGGAAGAGACCACAAGAGCTATCTGATCCTAATTTCCTAGATAGATAGATAGATAGATAGATAGATGGATGGATAGATGAAATTGTAGAGTTGGAGGAGACCACAAGAGCTATCTGATCCTAATTTCCTAGATAGATAGATAGATAGATAGATAGATGGATGGATAGATGAAATTGTAGAGTTGGAGGAGACCACAAGAGCTATCTGATCCTAATTTCCTAGATAGATAGATAGATAGATAGATAGATAGATAGATAGATAGATAGATAGATTCATAGAATTGGAAGAGACCACAAGGGCCATCTGATCCAGCTTTCCTCGATGGATGGATGGATGGATGGATGAAATCATAGAGTTGGAAGAGACCACAAGGGCCATCTGATCCTAATTTCCTAGATAGATAGATAGATAGATGGATGGATGGATGGATGGATGGATAGATGAAATTGTAGAGTTGGAGGAGACCACAAGAGCTATCTGATCCTACTTTCCTTGATAGATAGATAGACAGATGGACAGATAGATAGAATCATAGAGTTGAAAGAGACCACAAGGGCCATCTGATCCGACTTTCCTAGATTGAGAGATAGATAGATAGATAGATAGAATCATAGAATCGTAGAATTAGAAGAGACTGCAATGGCCTTATTGTCCGGTAGACAGAGAGACAGATAGAATCAAAGAATTGGAAGAGACCCCAAGAGCCCTCCAGTCCGACTTTCCAAGATAGATAGAGATGGATAGGTTTGTGGAGTTGGAGGAGACCACAAGAGCTATCTGATCCTACTTTCCTTGATAGATAGATAGACAGATGGACAGATAGATAGAATCATAGAGTTGAAAGAGACCACAAGGGCCATCTGATCCAACTTTCCTAGATTGAGAGATAGATAGATGGATAGATGAAATTGTAGAGTTGGAGGAGACCACAAGAGGCACCTGGTCCAACTTTCCAAGATAGAGATAAATAGACTTGTAGAATTGGAGGAGACCACAAGGGCCATTTGGTCCGTCTTTCCAAGATAGATAGATAGATAGATAGATAGATAGATAGATAGATAGAATCATAGAATTGGAAGAGCCCAAAAGGGCCATCTGATCCGACTTTCCTAGATAGATAGATAGATAGATAGATAGATAGATAGATAGATAGATAGATAGAATCATAGAATCGTAGAATTAGAAGAGACTGCAATGGCCTTATTGTCCGGTAGACAGAGAGACAGATAGAATCAAAGAATTGGAAGAGACCCCAAGAGCCATCCAGTCCGACTTTCCAAGATAGATAGAGATGGATAGGTTTGTGGAGTTGGAGGAGACCACAAGGGCCACCTGGTCCCACTTTCCAAGATAGATAGATAGATAGATAGATAGATAGATAGATAGATAGATAGATAGATAGAATCATAGAATTGGAAGAGACCACTATGGCCATCTGAGCCTACTTTCCTAGATGAATTGATGGATGGATGGATGGATGGATGGATGGATGGATGGAATCGTAAAGTTGGAAGAGACCACAATGGCCATCTGATCCGACTTTCCTAAATAGATAGACAGATAGAATCATAGAATCGTAGAATTAGAAGAGACCACAATGGCCTTATTGTCCGGTAGACAGCCAGACAGAACCACAGAATTGGAAGAGACCCCAAGAGCCCTCCAGTCCGACTTTCCAAGACAGATAGAGATAGATAGGTTTGTGGAGTTGGAGGAGACCACAAGGGCCACCTGGTCCCACTTTCCAAGATAGATAGATAGATAGATAGATAGATAGATAGATAGATAGATAGAATCGTAGAGTTGGAATAGATCACTATGGCCATCTGATCTGACTTTCCTTGATTGATCGATTGATTGATCGATTGCTAGATAGGTGGATAGATGAAATTGTAGAGTTGGAGGAGACCACAAGGGCCACCTGGTCTGACTTTCCAAGATAGATAGATATAAATAGACTTGTAGAATTAGAGGAGACTACAAGGGCCATCTGGTCCGTCTTTCCAAGATAGATAGATAGATAGATAGATAGATAGATAGATAGATAGATAGATAGATAGATAGAATCGTAGAGTTGAAAGAGATCACAATGGCCATCTGAGCCTACTTTCCTAGATAGATAGATTGATGGATGGATGGATAGAATCATAAACCACAAGGGCCATCTGATCTGACTTTCCTAGAAAGATAGATAGATAGATAGATAGATAGATAGATAGATAGATTTGCAGAATTGGAAGAGACCGCAATAGCCTTATTGTCCGGTAGACAGAGAGACAGATAGAATCAGAGAATTGGAAGAGACCCCAAGAGCCCTCCAGTCCGACTTTCCAAGATAGATAGAGATGGATAGGTTTGTAGAGTTGGAGGAGACCACAAGGGCCACATGGTCTGACTTTCCAAGACAGACAGATAGAATCGTAGAGTTGGAAGGGACCACTATGGCCTTCTGAGCCTACTTTCCTAGATGGATGGATGGATGGATGGATGGATGGATAGAATCGTAGAGTTGGAAGAAACCACAAGGGCCATCTGATCCTACTTTCCTAGATAGATAAATAGATAGACAGACAGACAGATAGAACCATAGAATAGTAGAATTAGAAGAGACCGCAATAACCTTATTGTCCGGTAGACAGAGAGACAGATAGAATCAAAGAATTGGAAGAGACCCCAAGAGCCCTCCAGTCCGACTTTCCAAGATAGATAGAGATGGATAGGTTTGTAGAGTTGGAGGAGACCACAAGAGTCACCTGATCTGACTTTGCAAGATAGAGATAGATAGATAGGATAGATAGAATCGTAGAGTTGGAAGAGACCACTGTGGCCATCTGATCCGAATTTCCTTGATTGATTGATTGATTGATTGATTGATTGATGAAATTGTAGAGTTGGTGGAAACCACAAGGGCCACCTGGTACAACTTTCCAAGATAGATAGATAGAATCGTAGAGTTGGAAGAGCCCACAATGGCCATCTGTGCCTACTTTCCTAGATGGATGGATGGATAGAATCATAGAGTTGGAAGAGACCACAATGGCCATCTGATCCGACTTTCCAAGAAAGAAAGAAAGAAAGAAAGAAAGAAAGAAAGAAAGAAAGAAAGAAAGAAAGAAAGAAAGAAGAAACCCCCAAGAGCCCTCCAGTCCGACTTTCCAAGATAGATAAAGATAGATAGGTTTGTAGAGTTGGAGGAAACCACAAGGGCCACCTGGTCCAACTTTCCTAGATAGATAGATAGGTAAAGGTAAAGGTATAGGTTTCCCCTGACGTTAAGTCCAGTCATGACCGACTCTGGAAGTTGCTGCTCATCTCCATTTCTAAGCTGAAGAGCCGGCGTTGTCTGTAGACACCTCCAAGGTCTACTGCCATGACGGCATGGAGCGCCGTTACCTTCCCGCCGGAGCGGTACCTATTGATCTACTCACATTTGCATGTTTTCGAACTTCTAGGTTGGCTCACTCCACTCCCCGGATTTGAACCTGGGACCTTTTGGTCCACAAGTTCAGCAGCTCAGTGCTTTAACACACTTTGCTACTGGGGTTCTTGATAGATAGATAGATAGATAGATAGATAGATAGATAGATAGATAGATAGATAGATAGATAGATAGAGTTGTAGAATTAGAAGAGACTGCCATGGCCATCCGGTCTGGTAGACAAACAGACAGACAGAACCACAGAATTGGAAGAGACCCCAAGAGCCCTCCATTCTGACTTTCCAAGACAGAGAGAAACAGATCTGTGGAGTTGGGAGAGACCAGACTCCTTTTGATGCAGCCTCGAATCCCGTTGGCCTTTTTAGCTGCTGCATCACGCTGTTGGCTCGTGTCCAAGGTGTTGTTTACGAAGACTCCGAGATCCTCTATCCCAGGGTCCAAGTCATGGATGAAGGTGTTGGATAGCACTCTGCAGGACCTCCAGCCGCACCTCGCCACCCCTCCTTGCAGGGCCCGCCTTTCCAAACACGACCGAGTCCTCTTGATAAACAAAGGCAGGCTGGAAGGCGGTGGAGGAGAAGGAGGAGGAGGCGGAGGAGTGCGAGTGGCAAGTGGAGGCCCTTCTTCCCTCTCCCCACCCCACCCAGCCTTGCACCCCACCCCAACGGTCCGGCCCACCTTGTTCTCCCCTCCGCCCCTCCGGGAAGGGCTTTTGCAGAGAGAAAAGCGAGTGAGCGAGAGCCGTGATGAAAAGCGGGCTGACAGGCAACGGCAGCCGCCAAAGCCGCGTCACGGCAGCCTGTCTAAAGGGAGCCCATTCCGCCTCTGCCTCCATCCGCAGAAGCCCCTGATCCTTTAATCAATCGCAGCCCAGCAACAGAAGAGCAAACACGCAGAGGTATGTGCCTGCCACGTTCGCTCATTCGCTCGCTGCCGCAAAACGGCGCCGGCAGAGAAGGAAGAGGCCTCGCGGTCTCTGGTTCCCCCGTTGTGGGTTGCTTGGGTTGAGGGTCAGCCGGCCTTGCTGACCAAAGAGAGAGCCTTTGTCTTTCCTGAGGTTGACAGGTCAGGGATCTCGGAGCCTGGCCCCAAATCTCAGAGATCGGACCGGAAAATCTCTGAATCGTCGCGCCTGCCCTGAAATTTCAAACCTGAGATCTCAGAGCCTGGCCCCAAATCTCAGAGAACGGACCGGAAACTCGGAGCCCGATCCGACATTTCAGAGCCCAGGCCAAACTGTCGTTGTCGTCGAGTCCAAAATCTTAGAAGCAGAACTGAAGTATCAGAGCCTGGGCTACAATTGGAGCGATTCGTAGACCAAAATCTCAGTGTTTGGACCGAAATCGTAGTGCCTGCTCTGAAATTTCGAACCTGAGATCTCAGAGCCTGGACCGGAAACTCGGAGCCCGATCCGACATTTCGGAGCCCGTGTCAAAATGTCCTTGTTGTCGAGTCCAAAATCTTAAAACCAAAACTGAAGTCTCGGAGCATGGGCTACAATTGGAGCAATTCATAGACCAAAATCTCAGCATTTGGACCGGAATCGTAGCACCTGCCCTGAAATTTCGAACCTGAGATCTCAGAGCCTGGACCGGAAACTCGGAGCCCGATCCGACATTTCAGAGCCCGTGTCAAAATGTCCTTGTTGTCGAGTCCAAAATCTTAGATGCAGAACTGAAGTATCAGAGCCTGGGCTACAATTGGAGCGATTCGTAGACCAAAATCTCAGTGTTTGGACCGAAATCGTAATGCCTGCTCTGAAATTTCGAACCTGAGATCTCAGAGCCTGGACCAGAAACTCGGAGCCCGATCCGACATTTCGGAGCCCGTGTCAAAATGTCCTTGCCGTCAAGTCCAAAATCTTAGAACCAAAACTGAAGTCTCGGAGCCTGGGCTACAATTGTAGCAATTCATAGACCAAAATCTCAGTGTTTGGACCGGAATCGTAGCGCCTGCCCTGAAATTTCGAACCTGAGATCTCAGAGCCTGGCCCCAAATCTCAGAGATCGGACCGAAAACTCGGAGTCTGATCCGACATTTCGGAGCCCGGGCCAAACCGTCCTTGCCGTCGAGTCCAAAATCTTAAAACCAGAACTGAAGTCTCAGAGCCTGGGCTATAATTGTTGCAATTCATAGACCAAAATCTCAGTGTTTGGACCGAAATTTCAAACCTGAGATCTCAGAGCCTGGCCCCAAATCTCAGAGATCGGACCGGAAACTCGGAGCCTGATCCGACATTTCGGAAACCGGGTCAAAATGTCCTTGTCATCGAGTCCAAAATCTTAGAACCAGAACTGAAGTCTCAGAGCCTGGGCTACAATAGACCAAAATCTCAGTGTTTGGACCGGAATCGTAGCGCCTGCCCTGAAATTTCGAACCTGAGACCTCAGAGCCTGGCCCCAAATCTCAGAGATCGGACCAGAAACTCGGAGCCTGATCTGACGTTTCGGAGCCCGGGCCAAACTGTCCTTGTCGTCGAGTCCAAAATCTCGGAACTTGGATTGAAATCTTAGAAACAGAACCGAAATCTCAGAGCCTGGGCTACAATTGGAGCGATTCATAGACCAAAATCTCAGTGTTTGGACCGGAATCATAGACCAAAACCTTGAAAGAGGTAAAGGTAAAAGTTTTCCCTTGACATAAAGTTCAGTTGTGTCCGAGGAGCCCTCAGTGGCGTAGTGGATTAAAGCTTTGTGACTTGAAGGTTGAGTCGTTGATCTGCAAGCTTCCAGGTTCGAATCCCACCCGGGGAGAACATGGATGAGCTCCCTCTGTCAGCTCCAGCTCCATGCGGGGACATGAGAGAAGCCTCCCACAAGGATGATAAAAACATCAAAACATCCAGGCAATGTCCCCTGGGCAACGTCCTTACAGACGGCCAATTCTCTCACACCAGAAGTGACTTGCAGTTTCTTAAGTCGCTCCTGACACGAAAAAAAAATTCCAACTCTGTGGTTGGTGCTCATCTCCATTTCTAAGCCGGTGAGCCAGCGTTGTCCGTAGACCTTCCTGCTGTTACCTTCCCGCCGGAGCGGTACCTATTGATCTACTCATATTTGCATGTTTTCAAACTGCTAGCTTGTTATTGTCATGTTATCTTAAAGCTGTTTTGGACTTACGGAGACTCTATTGCGGGGTATTGGGTCAGTGGGGCTTGACCGTTGACTTCCTCTGAGATACTTCAGATGTATGTCTTCCTCTTACTGGGTTGTTGTATGTTTTTTGGGCTGTATGGACATGTTCCAGAAGCATTCTCTCCTGATGTTTCACCCACATCTGTGGCAGGCATCCTCAGAGGTTGTCAAAGGCTTTCATGGCGAAACACTGAGTTGCTGTGAGTCTTTGAGACTATATGGCCATGTTCCAGAAGCATTCTCTCCTGACGTTTCACCCACATCTGTGGCAGGCATCCACAGAGGTTGTCAAAGGCTTTCATGGCGAAACACTGGGTTGCTGTGAGTCTTTGAGACTATATGGCCATGTTCCAGAAGCATTCTCTCCTGACCTTTCGCCCACATCTGTGGCAGGCATCCTCAGAGGTTGTCAAAGGCTTTCATGGCGAAACACTGGGTTGCTGTGAGTCTTTGGGGCTTCATGGCCCATTTTCTCCTGACGTTTCGCCCACATCTGTGGCAGGCATCCTCAGAGGTTGTCAAAGGTTTTCATGGCGAAACACTGGGTCGCTGTGAGTCTTTGGGACTATATGGCCATGTTCCAGAAGCTTTCTCTCCTGACGTTTCGCCCACATCTATGGCAGGTTAATATTACTTATACCTCACAACCTCTGAGGATGCCGGCCCTAGATGTGGGCAAAACGTCAGGAGAGAATGCTTCTGGAACATGGCCATACAGCCTGGGAAACATACAACCACCCTGTGATCTCGGCCATGAAAGCCTTCGACAACACATCTTCCTCTTACTGTCCGTCTGATTTGTACCATAAGTGGAGCTCTACCTGTCTCTCCATCTCTCCATCTAATTTGTACTCTGTGTTTACTCCAAGGAACCAAAGGATATATTGACAGGTGGTTTGATCAATGGGAGGAAAGTGGTTTTGCATGTAGATCGTCCCCGGTCTGGTTGCAGGGCTGGGTGCGAATCCTTCCCAAGGCCAAGCGATTCTCCCAGGTGGGGCCGGGCATCAGTCCGAAGCGCTTTGCTGTCCGCCGCCGGTTGCCAACGGTGAGCCCGGTGGTCCGGCTGTTTGACTTGATGGACAGCAGCTGCCGCACGCTCTAAATGCCAGTTTGAAGCAACGGAGCGTGCCAAGAGAGAGAAAGAGAATGCCAAGGAGGAGAGCTGCTGACGGTGGAAGCTCAGCTTGGCTTCTGAATTCGATGATGCCACTATCAGAAGTGAGCCTGAATGGAGGGATAGTTCATGCATGTGTATGTATATACATGTACCTATAAATGCGTGTATATATACATACACACACACACACACACATATATATATATTAGACATGTCCAAAAAATCATTTTGAATCGTATATCGGAATTATTTCGGATTGTTCTCGCTTTTTGATACACATTCCGAGACATTGTCTCACAGCGCAACCAGCAATGTAATTCGAACCATTGTTGGCCCATTCTCTAATTGTCTCTTAATGTTTCGTTAATTCCCCCCCCCCAAAAAAATTTTTTTTAATATATTTTAAAAAATATTTTAATTTTTTTTTTTGTTTCTGCAACCTATCTTGAATGGGAGCTTAGCGCAGCCTAACATGGCTGCCGCTCCCCGGCCAATCAGAAGCTTCCACGATGGACGCAAAGGTGGGGGCTAGGGTCTTCTGAGCCCACATGGAAGATTGTCATACAAGCCCGGTGTGTAGCGATTGCGCATGCGCGTCCCCCATTTTAGAAACTTTTAGAATCATTATGAATTTTCGGAAATATCCAAAAATTTTGGGTGAAAAAATCGGAAATACTTTCTATATCGAAGCGCCAGCGCCCCCTACTTTAGAAACGAGAATTGAAACATTTTTTTCATTGATCGGACATGCCTAATAAATATACTAGCTGTGCCCTGCCACGCATTGCTGTGGCCAATGGAATTGCAGTGAATAGCCTCGCTGCTTGAAAGCCTGGCTGTTTTCTGCATAGGGTATCCTTGCTAGGTCAGGTTGAATGAGATGGAGTAGCCTCGTGGTTTCCAAAGTCTGGCTTTGAAGCTGCAAGGCTGTTCAGTGTTAATCAAGGTGGGCCAGAAAGGGGTTGAGATATGTGTGGAATAACGTGCAGTGTGGTAGAAAGAACTGTTGTCTGGTTGAGGCAGGTGTTGCCGTGGATCTCCTTGATTAGCATTGAATAGGCCTGCAGCTTCAAGGTCTGCCTGGTTAGTACTTGGAAGAATCCTATACTGGGACGTGTTAGCTGGGTGTGATTATTTAAGTTCGTTAGCATTGAATGGTCTTGTAGCTTCCAAGCCTGGCTGCTTCCTGCGTGAGGGAATCCTTTGTTGGGAGGTGTTAGCTGGGCCTGGTTGTTTCCTGTGTGGAATTCCCCTGTGTTCTGAGTGTTGTTGTTTATTTAGTGTCGTGATTTTAGAGATTATATTGTTGTGTATTGTTATTAGAGCACAGTAATTATTATACATTACATTGATAATGTTATATGATTTACCTGGAACAGGATTATATGAGGCCCCTTCTACACAATGGTTTAAAATTCACACTGAAATGGTGGGGGGTTTTTTTGTTTTGTTTTTTTGTTTTTTTGCTGTGGCCTAGGAGGCAGCCTGGCTTTGAAGCTGCAAGGCTGTTTAGTGTCAATCAAGGTGGGTCACAAAGGGGTGCATTCCGGTTTTTGGGGGTTGTTTTGGCCCCATGGAGGTGAGGGATGTGTAGTTTGTTTGTAAGAACGTAGAGACGTGGATGAGGGGTTGTGTTGTCAATTTTCTAGGTTGGGGGGCCTTTAGTTTTGTTGTTTTGCCCGGTGGAGCGATGCCATTCTCCTTTTATATACAGTAGAGTCTCACTTATCCAAGCCTCGCTTATCCAAGCTTCTGGATTATCCAAGCCATTTTTGTAGTCAAATTCGTAAATACAGTAATTACTACATAGCATTACTGCGTATTGAACTACTTTTTCTGTCAAATTTGTTGTATAACATGATGTTTTGGTGCTTAATTTGTAAAATCATAACCTAATTTGATGTTTAATAGGCTTTTCCTTAATCCCTCCTTATTATCCAAGATATTCGCTTATTCAAGCTTCTGCCAGCCCGTTTAGCTTGGATAAGTGAGACTCTACTGTATATAGATATAGAAACACATATTTCTAACGGTCTTAGGAACCCACATCTCTCCAGTACTTTCTGCTGGTCATGGTGGTTCTGTGTGCCAAGTTTGGTCCAATTCTACCATTGTTGTGGTTCAAGGGGCTCTTTGATTGTGGGTGAACTATAAATCCCAATTCCCAAATGTCAAGGTCTATCTTCCCCAAACCCCACCGGTATTCAAATTTGGGCATATCGAGTATTTGTGACAAGTTTGGTCCATATCTATCATATCTATCATTGTTTGGAATCCACGGTGCATTCTGGATGTAGGTGAACTACAACTCCCAAACCCAAGGTCAATGCTCACCCTTCCAGTATTTTCTGTTGGTTGTGCGAGTTCTGTGTGCCAAGTTTGGTTCATTCCATCATTGGTGGAGTTCAGAACGCTCTTTGATTGTAGGTGAACTATACATCCCATCAACTACAACTCTGTTTTGTTGTGCCAGCTGTCAGCTCTAGTTTGTAGTGCGGTTTTCTTGTACTGGTTTTTTGTCTGCTGTGCTTTGAGGAGTTTCTGATTTTTGACTTCAATCAAAAATCAATCAAAATTCAATTACCTGTATTATTATTATTAACTATAAATCCCAGCAACTCCAACTCTGTTTTGTTGTGCCAGCTGTCAGCTCTAGTTTGTAGTGCGGTTTTCTTGTACTGGTTTTTTGTCTGCTGTGCTTTGAGGAGTTTCTGATTTTTGACTTCAATCAAAAATCAATCAAAATTCAATTACCTGTATTATTATTATTAACTATAAATCCCAGCAACTCCAACTCTGTTTTGTTGTGCCAGCTGTCAGCTCTAGTTTGTAGTGCGGTTTTCTTGTACTGGTTTTTTGTCTGCTGTGCTTTGAGGAGTTTCTGATTTTTGACTTCAATCAAAAATCAATCAAAATTCAATTACCTGTATTATTATTATTATTATTATTATTATTATTATTATTATTATTAACTATAAATCCCAGCAGCTCCAACTCCAAAATATCAAGGTCTATTTTCTCCAAACTCCACCGGTATTCAAATTTGGGCATATCGAGTATTTGTGCCAAGTTTGGTCCATATCTATCATTGTTTGGAATCCACGATGCTCTCTGGATGAAGGTGAACTACAACTCCCAGCAACTATAACTCCCCAGTGACAAAATCAGTTAGACTACTGGCTGTTGGGAATTGTGGGAGTTGAAGTCCAAAACACCTGGAAAGCTGAAGTTTGCCCATGCCTGGCATAGACACACCCAAAGAGAGCACGATTCGCCCAAGTGACTCTCCAGGGCTTAGCAGAAACTCGAACCCAGTGCCCCAAACTCGAACCCAGTGCCACCGATGAAAGAAAGCGTTCTGTTTCAAGGTTTAACACATTCCTGAATGTCTGTTACCGAAGTGCGATGGTGTTTTGTATTTTTTTGAAAAACCAAACTTTTATTGTATTGACATGGTCCCCAACTTGCCGATCTGGTTTGGCTGCTTTTTTCTGTCTGCGGAGAAACCCGACCAGGGTGGGTCAAGGTGGGTGGAATGTAGACAGAGCTCGAAACTGGAGGCCCCCCAAGCGCCCATTTGTTTGTTACAATCTCGGTGACATCAGAATGGGCAAAGGTTGATACTGAGGAAGAGCAGGCAAGCTAGAAGAGGCTGCAGCACTTTGCTTTTGCCTGAGCTGACTGGGAAGGACAGTGTCCAGTTCTGGGCAATACAGGCCTCTATGGACCCAATGGAAAATTCTCCAATACTTTTGCAGGTTTGTGATCCCACCAGTTCTTTGCTGCTGGGAGGTGGTATTTGAGGCATAAGTTCCAATGAATCATTTGGGCCACAGAGTTGTGCCTCTGTTTGTAGTCTGTCTGTGCGATTTTCTTACAGCAGCTGAGGATATGATCCATGGTTTCGTCAGTTTCTTTGCACAGTCTGCATTTTGGGTCATCAGCTGATTTTTCGATCTTGGCCTGAATTGCCTTTGTCCTGATGGCTTGCTCCTGGGCTGCAAGGATCAGGCCTTCTGTCTCCTTCTTCAGGGTCCCATTCGTGAGCCAGA
This sequence comes from Anolis carolinensis, assembly GCF_035594765.1. Classification (NCBI taxonomy): domain Eukaryota; kingdom Metazoa; phylum Chordata; class Lepidosauria; order Squamata; family Anolidae; genus Anolis; species Anolis carolinensis. The sequence goes on from NW_026943824.1 coordinate 5,462,427, forward strand.
GCCAGGTCTTCTCCTTATCAGCTTTTCCTTCAATTTTGTTAAGGAACTTTCCATGCAATGTTTTGTTGTGCCAGCTGTCAGCTCTAGTTTGTAGTGCGGTTTTCTTGTACTGGTTTTTTGTCTGCTGTGCTTTGAGGAGTTTCTGATTTTTGATTTCAATCAAAGCAGGTTCTTCACTTTGCTTTACATATTCTGCCAGGGCATGTTCTTCTTCTTTGACTGCTTGTTTGACTTGTAAGAGTTTGACTTCAATCATTATTATTATTATTATTATTACCACTATTCTGTGAAAATAGTAATCATCATCATATACTCGAGTATAAGCCTAGTTTTTCAGCCCTTTTTTTAAGACTGAAAAAGCCCCCCTCGGCTTATACTGGGGTGAGGGTCCTGGTTGGCTTATATTTGGGTCAGCTTATACTCGAGAATATATGGTACATTTATTTATACAGTTCTTTGTGGTAAAATTAGGTGCCTTGGTTTATATTCAGGTCGGCTTATATTTGGGCATATTATATGTATATTATATACCATATACAGTGTGTGTGTGTATATATATATATATATATATATATACACACACAGTAGAGTCTCACTTATCCAACACTCACTTATCCAAGTTTCTGGATTATCCAACGCATTTTTGTAGTCAATGTTTTCAGTATATCGTGATATTTTGGTGCTAAATTCGTAAATACAGTAATTACTACGTAGTATTACTGTGCATTGACCTACTTTTTTGTCAAATTTGTTGTATAACATGATGTTTTGGTGCTTAATTTGTAGAATCATAACCTAATTTGATGTTTAATAGGCTTTTCCTTAATCTCTCCTTATTATCCAACATATTTGCTTATCCAACGTTCTGCTGGCCCGTTTAGCTTGGATAAATGAGACTTTACTGTATATTGTATTACATCATAATATTATTATCAGTATTATATGTACATGCCATATATTATATTATTATATGTTACTGTATATTATGTGTATATTATATACCATATCTATATCTATATCTATCTATCTCTCTCTCTCTCTCTCTCTCTCTCTCTCTCTCTCTATATATATATATATATAAGAGTGGTGGCATCATGGCCACCCACAAAACAACAAAACTACAGGCCCCCCAACCTCGAAATTTGACAACACAACCCATCATCCACGCCTCTAGGTTGATACAACAAAAAGAAAAGAAAAATAAAGTCCTAATTAGAGGGAGAGGAATAATTGCTTTTATCCAATTGCTGCCAGTTAGAAGGCTAAGCTCCTCCAACTTGGTCTCCTAGCAACCCGATAGAAAATAATAAAAAAACACTAAAAATAATTAAAAACACTAAAAAATTAATACAATAAAATACTATAATAACAGAAAATAACTAAAAATAATACAAGAAACTAATAAAATGCAATAAATAAAAAGATAACTTACAGTAAAAATAATTTAAAAATACAAATAACGTCAAATAAAAATTACACAACCATTTTTAACCAATACCACCACCACTTTGCCACAGCAACACGTGGCCGGGCACAACTAGTATCTATATAAATCTCCATATCTCTCTCTATATATATATATATATATATATACTAGCTGTGCCCGGCCACGCGTTGCTGTGTCGTTGTCTGGTGGTGTTGGTGAGAAATTGTTGAGCTAGTGGTGGTATTGAATGTCTGTTGTATGGTTGTCTTTATGTTTAGTATGCATTTGGTTGTTTGTGTACTGTGAAAGTGGTGAGGGTAGAGGACACTGTTTATGTTGGATTAGTGAGACTCTACTGTATATTTGTAAGCTTATATTATCTGCCTAGAACTGCCCGTTGTACACAGCTGTATAAAATGCACACTGAAGTGAATTATCTGGCAGTGTGGACTCAAGATAATCCAGTTCAAAGCAGATAATATAAGATTCTAAATGGGTAATATAGCTGTGTGGAGGGGCCTTGAGTCTACACTGCCATATAATCCAGTTAAAATCAGATAATCTGTATCTTATAGGCAGTGTGGAAGAGGCCTGAGGCCTAACTGGCCTGTCCCCTGGACTAAGTAGGTTGCTAGGAGACCAAGTGGGCAGAGCTTAGCCTTCTAACTGGCAGCAATTGGATAAAAACAATTATTCCTCTCCCTCTAATTAGGACTTTATTTTTCTTTTCTTTTTGTTGTATCAACCTAGAGCCGCGAATGATGGGTTGTGTTGTCAAATTTCGAGGTTGGGGGGGCCTGTAGTTTTGTTGTTTTGTCCGCTGCCCTGATGCCATCACTCTTTTATATATATAGATATTATTAGCATAGCTAATAGTTATTATTTTATTATTTCGTCAATATGCTTGCTGGTTGCTTGAGTTGCGGTTAACTGAGAGTCTTTCGTATATGCATTCTTGCAGTCTGATGAAACAGGACACAAATGCCCCCTTTGTTCTTGTTTCTGGTTGTTTTGCTTGGGTTGGTGTTATCTCGACCATTTCATCTCGGCTGCATAAGAGGCTGGTAAAGAGAGGCAGGGGTTTGGGTTTTGTTGTTTTATTTCGGTCACAGGTTTGGATGGATAGATCACGAGCGCATTTCCGAACATAATGCGATTTGCAGGGAGCGAGCGGAATTGGCATGCGCCGCCGCCAGAGTTGATGTCCCCAGGATGCTCCTCAGGCCAGTGAGTGATGTCTAGTGTGCTATTAACCCACACTCGCACACACACAAACACACACTCCGCCGCCCTGAGATTAATGGGCTCGGCTCCAAATAAAGTCTGCCTGTGAAACCGTCATCCTCCTCGGGAGGAACAAAGGGAAACGGGAAAGAATTTCCCTTGAAATGAAAGGCAAGTGGGGTTTATATATATCCAGGGTGGGAGAAAGAACTCTTTGTCTGTTGGAGTCAGGTGTTAATGTAGCCATTGGCCAGCTTGATTAGCATTGAATGGCCTTGCAGTTCCAAAGCCTGGCTGCTTCCTGCCTGGGGGAAACAGGCAGGAATTCCAAAAACCTTGTTCATGGGGCAAAGGCAGGGAAGCTAAGCGGCCACCAGTATATCTGGCTTGCTGGGAGTTTTCCGGGCTGTATGGCCGTGCCCCAGAAGCATTCTCTCCTGATGTTTCGCCCGCATCTATGGCAAGCATCCTCAGAGGTTGTGAGGTATGGAGAAACTAAGCACGGGAGGTTTATATATATCTATGGAAAGTCCAGGATGGGAGAAAGAACTCTTGTCTGTTGGAGTCAAGTGTGAAATTTGCCATTGGCCAGCTCGTTTGGCATTGAATGGCCTTGCAGCTGCAAAGCCTGGCTGCTTCCTGCCTGGGGGAAACACTCAAAAACCAGGGAATTCCGGAAACCTTGTTCATGGGGCAAAGGCAGGGAAGCTAAGTGACCATCAGTATATCTGGGTTGCTGGGAGTTTTCCAAGCTGTATGGCCATGCCCCAGAAGCATTCTCTCCTGACGTTTCGCCCACATCTATGGTAGGCATCCTTAGAAGTTGTGAGCTTTGTTAGAAACTAGGCAAGTGGGGTTTATATATCTGTGGAAAGTCCAGGATGGGAGAAAGAACTCTTGTCTGTTGGAGTCAACTGTGAATGTTGCCATTGGCCAGCTCGATTGGCATTGAATGGCCTTGCAGCTGCAAAGCCTGTCTGCTTCCTGCCTGGGGGAAACATTCAAAAACAGGGGAATTCCAGAAACCTTGTTCATGGGGGAAAGACAGGGAAGCTAAGCGGCCATCAGTATATCTGGGTTGCTGGGAGTTTTCCGGGCTGTATGGCCATGCTCTGGAAGCATTCTCTCCTGACATTTTGCCTGCATCTACCAGGCATACTTGGAGGTTGTGAGCTTTGTTATAAACTATGCAAGTGGGGTTTATATATGGGAGAAAGAACTCTTGTCTGTTGGAGTCGAGTGTGAATGTTGCCATTGGCCATCTCGATTGGCATTGGATGGCCTTGCCGCTTTGAAACCTGGTTGCTTCCTGCTTGGGGGGAATCCTTTGTTATTTATTATTATTTTTATTTACTTCCATCGTTTCTATCTTGCCCAATAAAATAATAATAATAGAATAAAATATTTATAGAATAATAAATAATAATAAAATAATAAAACAGTAAAACAGTTTAAAGACAGTTACGTGAAATAGCATTATACAATATGCAAAATTTTAAAACAATATAAACAATAAACTCGAACCATTCAAGTATAAAGTCCTTGAACCATGGTTGGGAGCTCTGCAAGGACATTGCCTGGATGTTTTGAAGTTTTACCGTCTCTTGTGGGAGGCTTCTCTCATGTTCCTGCACGGGGAGCTGGAGCTGACAGAGGGAGCTCACCCTGCTCTCCTTGGATTCAAACTGCCGACCTGTCAGTAAGCAATGGGGTTCCATGAACAACATATATGGGTTAGTGCAGGCATGGGCAAACTTCGCTGATTTCTCCCCGACGGAAGATCATCCTCCGGGGTAATCCGAGTCTTTGAGTGACAGCTGTCACTCATGTTTCAAACTACAGTAGAGTCTCACTAATCCAAGCTAAACGGGCCGGCAGAAGCTTGGATAAGCGAATATCTTGGATTATAAGGACTGATCAAGGAAAAGCCTATTAAACATCAAATTAGGTTATGATTTTACAAATTAAGCACCAAAACTTCATGTTATACAACAAATTTGACAGAAAAAGTAGTTCAATATGCAGTAATGTTATGTTGTAATTACTGTATTTACGAATTTAGCACCAAAATATCACGATATATTGGAAACATTGACTACAAAAATGGTTTGGATTATCCAGAGGCTTGGATAAGCGAGGCTTGGATTAGTGAGACTCTACTGTACTTCTAAGAGGCAGCCACTTGTGAATGTCACTCTCTGGATGTGATATCGGGCAATAGGATAGTAGAACTCCCCTATAAAGCAACATATATCGGACTTGTATCAGGCCACAGAGCTGGGCGGCATATACTGTATATACTCGAGTATAAGCCTAGTTTTTCAGCCCTTTTTTTAAGACTGAAAAAGCCCCCCTTCGGCTTATACTCGGGTGAGGGTCCTGGTTGGCTTATATTTGGGTCAGCTTATACTCGAGAATATATGGTACATTTATTATTTTTCTCTATTATTACTAGTATTATTACATTTATTATTTTTCTCTATTATTGTTGCTACTATTACATTTATTTTACTCTATTTTTATTATTATTAATACATTTATTATTTCACTCTGATATTATTGCATTTATTATTTTACTCTATTTATTATTACATGCATTACTTTTCTCTATTATTATTATTATTACATTTATTATTTCACTCTCATCTTATTATTATTGCATTTATTATTTTACTCTATTTATTATTACATGTATTATTTTCCTGTATTTATTATTATTATTATTATTATTATTATTATTATTATTATTATTATTACATTTATTATTTCACTCTGATCTTATTATTATTGCATTTATTATTTTACTCTATTTATTATTACTTGTATTATTTTCCTATATTAATTATTACTATTATTACATGTATTCTTTTTCTCTATTATTATTAATAATAATACATATATTATTTCACTCAGCTCATACTGTAGTGAATGTTTTCCCAGTATATTTGTGGTAAAATTAGGTGCCTTGGCATATATTCGGGTTGGCTTATACTCGAGTATATACGGTAAATAAATTCTATTCCCAAGCAACCCCCATTAAGAAGATGGGGTGATGCTCGAGTATATACGGTAATAATAATATTATAATGTTATAATAATATTATAATGTTAAGCCAATGGATTGGAGTCTAAGAAGCAAGTCAGTAGAGAAGGGAGATGTAAATAACATATAAGTTATGCAGAAGTGCATTAGATGCATCCAAGTTGGCCAACAATGGAGTCCCCTAGGTATGAAGCAGCCAGGCTTTGAAACTGCAAGGCTATTCAGTGGTATTCAAGTTGGCCAACAATGGAGTCCCCTAGGTATGAAGCAGCCAGGCTTTGAAACTGCAAGGCTATTCAGTGGTATTCAAGTTGGCCAACAATGGAGTCCCCTAGGTATGAAGCAGCCAGGCTTTGAAACTGCAAGGCTATTCAGTGGTATTCAAGTTGGCCAACAATGGAATCCCCTAGGTATGAAGCAGCCAGGCTTTGAAACTGCAAGGCTATTCAGTGGTATTCAAGTTGGCCAACAATGGAATCCCCTAGGTATGAAGCAGCCAGGCTTTAAAACTGCAAGGCTATTCAGTGGTATTCAAGTTGGCCAACAATGGAATCCCCTAGGTATGAAGCAGCCAGGCTTTAAAACTGCAAGGCTATTCAGTGGTATTCAAGTTGGCCAACAATGGAATCCCCTAGGTATGAAGCAGCCAGGCTTTGAAACTGCAAGGCTATTCAGTGGTATTCAAGTTGGCCAACAATGGAATCCCCTAGGTATGAAGCAGCCAGGCTTTGAAACTGCAAGGCTATTCAGTGGTATTCAAGTTGGCCAACAATGGAATCCCCTAGGTATGAAGCAGCCAGGCTTTGAAACTGCAAGGCTATTCAGTGGTATTCAAGTTGGCCAACAATGGAATCCCCTAGGTATGAAGCAGCCAGGCTTTGAAACTGCAAGGCTATTCAGTGGTATTCAAGTTGGCCAACAATGGAATCCCCTAGGTATGAAGCAGCCAGGCTTTGAAACTGCAAGGCTATTCAGTGGTATTCAAGTTGGCCAACAATGGAATCCCCTAGGTATGAAGCAGCCAGGCTTTGAAACTGCAAGGCTATTCAGTGGTATTCAAGTTGGCCAACAATGGAATCCCCTAGGTATGAAGCAGCCAGGCTTTGAAACTGCAAGGCTATTCAGTGGTATTCAAGTTGGCCAACAATGGAATCCCCTAGGTATGAAGCAGCCAGGCTTTGAAACTGCAAGGCTATTCAGTGGTATTCAAGTTGGCCAACAATGGAATCCCCTAGGTATGAAGCAGCCAGGCTTTGAAACTGCAAGGCTATTCAGTGGTATTCAAGTTGGCCAACAATGGAATCCCCTAGGTATGAAGCAGCCAGGCTTTGAAACTGCAAGGCTATTCAGTGGTATTCAAGTTGGCCAACAATGGAATCCCCTAGGTATGAAGCAGCCAGGCTTTGAAACTGCAAGGCTATTCAGTGGTATTCAAGTTGGCCAACAATGGAATCCCCTAGGTATGAAGCAGCCAGGCTTTGAAACTGCAAGGCTATTCAGTGGTATTCAAGTTGGCCAACAATGGAATCCCCTAGGTATGAAGCAGCCAGGCTTTGAAGCTACAAGACTATTCAATGAATCAGACAGGCTTTGAAGCTTCAAGGCTATTCAATGGTATTCAAGTTGGGTAACAATGGGATTTTTCTGACCTTGAATCCGTTTTATTTTTATTTATTTATTTTTTTGATGAGTATTGTGGCCAAATTTGGTGTGATTTGGCCCAGTGGTTTTGTTGTTAACTCGGCCCTAATTATGCACATTACATTTATATAGAGAGAGAGATGTTGTGTATAGATGGAGTCCCCAGTGGCATAGTGGATTAAAGCCTTGTGACTTGAAGGTTGGGTTTTTTGGGGGTTTTTTCGTGTCAGGAGCAACCGGAGTTGCTTCTGGAGTGAGAGAATTGGCCGTCTGCAAGGACGTTTCCCAGGGGACATTGCCCGGATGTTTTGATGTTTTTACCATCCTTGTGGGAGGCTTCTCTCATGTCCCCGCATGGAGCTGGAGCTGATAGAGGGAGCTCGTCCACACTCTCCCTGGGTGGGATTCGGTTGCTGATCTGCAAGCTGCCAGGTTCGAATCCCACCTGGGAAGAGCGCGGATGAGCTCCCTCTGTCAGCTCCAGCTCCATGCGGGGACATGAGAGAAGCCTCCCACAAGGATGATAAAACATCAAAAAAACATCCGGGCGTTCCCTGGGCAACGTCCTTGCAGACGGCCAATTCTTTCACACCAGAAGCGACTTGCAGTTTCTAAAAAAAAAAATATATGTATAGATAAATGCATCCTGACCCAGTTCTATGGAATCTGGGAGTTGTAGTTTGGTGAGGCTTTTGCAGAGAAGAGATGCAGTTTGACACCACTTGGAACTACAATGCTATGGACTCCTGGGAGTTGTAGTTGTACAGGGTCTTGAGCCTACTCTGCCAAAGGGTACCGCATTGACACAAAAACATTGACTGCTAAAAGGCTAACTGCGTTGGATAATACAGAACGTTGGATAAGTGGAAGTTGGATAAGCGAGACTCTACTGTATTCAATTTGGGTAACAATGGAATCCCCTAGGTATGAAACAGCCATGCTTTGAAGCTGCAAAGCCACTCCTTGGAAAGTATTGTGGCCAAATTTGGTGTGATTTGGCCCAGTGGTTTTGTTGTTAACTTGGTCCTAATTATGCACATTACATATATATACGTTACTTTTATACACACACACACACACACTAGCTGTGCCCGGCCATGTGTTGCTGTGGTGTAGTCCTAAGTGGGTATTCAAGTTGGCCAACAATGGAGTCCCCTAGGTATGAAGCAGCCAGGCTTTGAAGCTGCAAGGCTATTCAATGATATTCAAGATGGGTAACAATAGAATCCCCTAGGTATGAAACAGCCATGCTTTGAAGCTGCAAGGCTATTCAATGATATTCAAGATGGGTAACAATGGAATCCCCTAGGTATGAAACAGCCATGCTTTGAAGCTGCAAAGCCACTCCTTGGAAAGTATTGTGGCCAAATTTGGTGTGATTTGGCCCAGTGGTTTTGTTGTTAACTTGGTCCTAATTATGCACATTACATATATATACGTTACTTTTATACACACACACACACACACACTAGCTGTGCCCGGCCATGTGTTGCTGTGGTGTAGTCCTAAGTGGGTATTCAAGTTGGCCAACAATGGAGTCCCCTAGGTATGAAGCAGCCAGGCTTTGAAGCTGCAAGGCTATTCAATGATATTCAAGATGGGTAACAATAGAATCCCCTAGGTATGAAGCAGCCAGGCTTTGAAGCTGCAAGGCTATTCAATGATATTCAAGATGGGTAACAATAGAATCCCCGTGGTATGAAGCAGCCAGGCTTTGAAGCTGCAAGGCTATTCAATGATATTCAAGATGGGTAACAATAGAATCCCCTAGGTATGAAGCAGCCAGGCTTTGAAGCTGCAAGGCTATTCAATGATATTCAAGATGGGTAACAATAGAATCCCCTAGGTATGAAGCAGCCAGGCTTTGAAGCTGCAAGGCTATTCAATGATATTCAAGATGGGTAACAATAGAATCCCCTAGGTATGAAGCAGCCAGGCTTTGAAGCTGCAAGGCTATTCAATGATATTCAAGATGCGTAACAATAGAATCCCCTAGGTATGAAGCAGCCAGGCTTTGAAGCTGCAAGGCTATTCAATGATATTCAAGATGCGTAACAATAGAATCCCCTAGGTATGAAGCAGCCAGGCTTTGAAGCTGCAAGGCTATTCAATGATATTCAAGATGCGTAACAATAGAATCCCCTAGGTATGAAGCAGCCAGGCTTTGAAGCTGCAAAGCCACTCCTTGGAAAGTATTGTGGCCAAATTTGGTGTGATTTGGCCCAGTGGTTTTGTTGTTAACTCGGTCCTAATTATGCACATTACATTTATATATAGAGAGAGAGAAGATGTGTATAGATAAATAAATTCTGATCCAGTTCTATGGAATCTGGGAGTTGTAGTTTGGTGAGGCTTTTGCAGAGAAGAGATGCAGTTTGACACCACTTGGAACTACAATGCTATGGACTCCTGGGAGTTGTGGTTGTACAGGGTCTTGAGCCTATTCTGCCAAAGGGTACCGCATTGACACAAAAACATTGGCCAACTGCGTTGGATAATACAAAACGTTGGATAAGTGGAAGTTGGATAAGCGAGACTCTACTGTATTCAATTTGGGTAACAATGGAGTCCCCTAGGTATGAAGCAGCCAGGCTTTGAAGCTGCAAAGTCACTCCTTGGAAAGTATTGTGGCCAAATTTGGTGTGATTTGGTCCAGTGTTTTTGTTGTTAACTTGGTCCTAATTATGCACATCTATATATCTATATATATAAAAGAGTGATGGCATCACGGCAGCGGACAAAACAACAAAAGTAAACACCCCACAACCTCGAAAATTGACATCACAACCCCTCATCCATGCCTCTAGGTTGATACAACAAAAAGAAAAGAAAAATAAAGTCCTAATTAGAGGGAGAGGAATAATTGTTTTTATCCAATTGCTGCCAGTTAGAAGGCTAAGCTCCGCTCACTTGGTCTCCTAGCAACCCACTCAGCCCAGGGGACCCTTTACCTTAACTACCACCAATTCCTCAATACTTTATTTCCCATACCACCATACTTCGCCACAGCAACGCGTGGCCGGGCACAGCTAGTATATATATATAAAAGGGTAATGGAATCACGGCACCGGACAAAACAACTAAACTAAACGCCCCACAACCTTGAAAATTGACAGCACAGCCTCTCATCCATGCCTCTACGTTCATACAACAAAAAGAAAAGAAAATTAAGTCCTAGCCACAGCAACGCCTGGCCGGGCACAGCTAGTTACATTTATATATAGAGAGAGATGATGTGTATAGATCAGGGGTCCCCAAACAAAGGCCCGGGGGCCGGATGCGGCCCTCCAAGGTCATTTACCTGGCCCCCGCCCTCATTTATAATATAATATTTTTATATCAGTTTTAATAATATAATATATTGTATATACACATGATATTGATAATATTATTATGTTATACAATGTAATACTAATAATAATACCATATAATCATATTAATTACATGTTATATATTACATGTAATATTACAGTATAGTGGTATAGTTCAATATAGTAATATATAATGCTAATATTGTGCTATGCTAATAATAAAATATATTTTTTGTACATACAGCTGCTCTGAGTTCCCTTCGGGGTGAGAAGGGTGGGATATAAATGTAGTAAATAAATGTAGTAAATGAATAAATAAATAATTTTAGACTTGACGTGAAGGCACACAACAACAACAACAACAACAATCCTAATTAACTTGACTATCTCATTGGCCTGATAGATTTATGTTGGTTAAAATTGTTTTCATTTTTAAATATTTTATTGTTCTTTCATTGTTGTTGTTGTTTTGCACTACAAATAAGACATGTGCAGTGTGCATAGGGATTTGTTCGTATTTCTTTTTCAAATGATAATTTGGCCCCTCAACAGTCTGAAGGATTGTGGACCGGTCCCCTGCTTAAAAAGTTTGGGGACCCCTGGGATAGATAAATAAATACTGACTCAGTTCTCTGGAATCTGGGAGTTGTAGTTTGGTGAGGCTTTTGCAGAGAAGAGATGCAGTTTGACACCACTTGGAACTGCAATGCTATGGACTCCTGAGAGTTGTAGTTTTATAGGGTCTTGAGTCTAAAGGGTATTGCTGTTTTGATCTTATGTTGCACTGTTTATTTTATGTAATGTATTATTTAATTGTATTATGTTATGGTTTATTGCAGGGGTCCTCAAACTTTTTAAGCCGAGGGCCGGTCCACAATCCTTCAGACTGTTGAGGGGCCGGATTATCATTTGAAAAAAATACAAATTCCGATGCACACTGCACATGTCTTATTTGTAGTGCAAAAACAACAAGAAGAACAAGAACGAGAACAATGAAAGAACAATACAATATTTAAAAATAAAAACAATTTTAACCAACATACATTTATCAGGATTTCAATGGGAAGTGTGGTCCTGCTTCTGGCCAATGAGATAGTCAAGTTAATTAGGGTTGTTGTTGTTGTTGTTGTTATGTGCCTTCAAGTCATTTCAGACTTTGGGTGAGCCTAAGTCTAAAATTTATTTATTTATTTATTTATTTATTTACTGCATTTATTTACTACATTTGTATCACACCCTTCTCACCCCAAAGGGGACTCAGAGTGGCTTACAAATTATATGTATATACAATATATTATATTATTAGCATAGCACAATATTAGCATTATATATTACTATATTCAACTATACCACTATAGTAAAGGTAAAGGTTTCCCCTGATGTTAAGTCCAGTCATGTCTGACTCTGGGGGTTGGTGCTCATCTCCATTTCTAAGCCGAAGAGCCGGCGTTGTCTGTAGACACCTCCAAGGTCATGTGGCCGGCATGACTGCATGGAGCGCCGTTACCTTCCCGCCGGAGTGGTACCTATTGATCTACTCACATTTGCATGTTTTCGAACTGCTAGGTTGGCAGGAGATACCACTATACTGTAATATTATTAGTAATATTATATGTAATATAGAATTTATCATTAATATTATTATATGGTATTATTATTAGTGTTATATTGTATTACATTATAATATTATTATCAATATTATATGTATATACAATATATTATATTATAAAACTAAGGACGGGGGCCAGGTAAATGACCTCGGAGGGCCGCATCTGGCCCCCGGGCCTTAGTTTGGGGACCCCTGGTTTATTGTATTGTCTTGGGCATGGCCCCATGTAAGCCGCCCCGAGTCCCCATTGGGGAGATGGTGGCGGGGTATAAATAAAGTTTTATTATTATTATTATTATTATTATTATTATTATTGACACAACGACGTTGTATGACACAGCAAACAAGATAGATATGCTGGGTTTCGTATCACAGAATCACAAGTCGAACACTCCCCAAGTGTCTAGGACTGTGTGATGTATTTTCGGATGATGCGTGCAGATCCCAGTAAGGTGGCTTTTTGCAGTTGGCAGATCGTAATTTTGTCAATGTCTATTGTTTCCAAATGCCGGCTGAGATCTTTTGGCACGGCACCCAGTGTGCCCATCACCACCGGGACCACCTGCACTGGTTTCTGCCAGAGTCTTTGAAGTTCAATCTTGAGGTCCTGATAGCGGCTGAGTTTTTCCTGTTGTTTTTCGTCAATGCGACTGTCACCTGGGATGGCAACATCAATGATCCAAACCTTGTTCTTTTCCACAACTGTGATGTCTGGTGTGTTGTGTTCCAGAACTTTGTCAGTCTGGATTCGGAAGTCCCACAGTATCTTTGTGTGCTCATTTTCCAATACTTTTGCAGGTTTGTGATCCCACCAGTTCTTTGCTGCTGGCAGGTGGTACTTGAGGCATAAGTTCCAATGAATCATTTGGGCCACATAGTTGTGCCTCTGTTTGTAGTCTGTCTGTGCAATTTTTTTACAGCAGCTGAGGATATGATCAATGGTTTCATCTGTTTCCTTGCACAGTCTGCATTTTGGGTCATCAGCTGATTTTTCGATCTTGGCCTGAATTGCCTTTGTCCTGATGGCTTGCTCCTGGGCTGCAAGGATCAGGCCTTCTGTCTCCTTCCTTCTTCAGGGTCCCATTTGTGAGCCAGAGCCATTTCTTCTCCTTATCAGCTTTTCCTTCAATTTTGTCAAGGAACTTTCCATGCAATGTTTTGTTGTGCCAGTTGTCAGCTCTAGTTTGTAGTGTGGTTTTCTTGTACTGGTTTTTTGTCTGCTGTGCTTTGAGGAGTTTCTGATTTTTGACTTCAATATTATTACCGAGGCCTCGCCAAACTACAACTCCCAGCCAAGGTCAAAATGTCATGCTTGGCTCCAGCTGCAAATCCCACCCCTGTATTTTCCCCGAAATAAAAGCAGAGCCTCTGCTTTGCCTTTTTGGTGCCCAGGACCCTCTCGTCTCCGAGCTGCTTTGATGCCTCCGCTCAGGAATCGACAAGGCCGCTCATTGTGCGGATGCCGTTTTTATCTCCCTCCGCTTTCCTCTCCGTTCTCTGGGGAGCGCCAGCAATTTTTTTCTCCTCCCGCTTGCAAAAGGATGAGCAAACCTTGGGAAGCCAATCTAATTGGCATCCGAGGAATACCTGAGGGAGACGCGTACTTTGGTCATATCTAAGTACATTCCAGCCAGTGTTTAAAGGCACAATTGGATCTCAGACTTGGCCGATGGGAGAAAAAAATAAAATACCGGCGCTGCGCCTAAGCTCCTTATCTTTTACGGGCAGATTAACTCCTTAATCGTCGCTCCAAAATTATCCCCCTGCCTTGTCTCATGTTTGGCCTCCCCCGGATTCCTTCTCCCTTTCTTCCGTCTAGAACTGAAAAACGGGAGACGAGAAAGAGGGCGAAGCAGCAAAACAGAACAGAAGAGGCTGCCACACAAGAGAGCCACGGATTTGGGGTTTTGCTCTGAAAACGTGGATTAGAAGACCCAGGATTTCTTGCATCTCCTCTTACAAGGATCTCACGAGACCGGGAAAGGTTTCAAACAGTTACGGAGACAATAAGGATGGAGTTGGGTGGCCTCAAAGAGACGTCACTGAATTGCAAAATGATAGAAATAGGAAATAGGAAGCCAATCTTGTCATAGATGGATCCATTGCTAAGGCATCCCTACAAATGGCAATCCAACCTCACTTGCCTAGTTTCGACCAGACTTCACAACCTGTGAGGATGCCTGCCATAGATGTGGGCGAAACGTCAGGAGGGAATGCTTCGGGAATAATAATAATATTATTACGGCCCGGGCTGTGGCGCAGGCGCGAGAGCAACCCAGCTGCAATTAACTGCAATGAATCACTCTGACCAGGAGGTCATGAGTTCGAGGCCCGCTCGGAGCCTATGTTTGTTTGCTTTGTTTTATGTTAAAAGGCATTGAATGTTTGCCTATATGTGTAATGTGATCCGCCTTGAGTCCCTTTCGGGGTGAGAAGGGCGGAATAGAAATGCTGTAACTAAATATATATATATATATATATATATATATATATATATATATATATATAAAAAGAGTGATGGCATCAGGGCAGCGGACAAAACAACAAAACTACAGGCCCTCCAAACTCGAAATTTGACAACACAACCCATCATTCACGGCTCTAGGTTGATACAACAAAAAAGAAAAGAAAAATAAAGTCCTAATTACAGGGAGAGGAATAATAGTTTTTATCCAATTGCTGCCAGTTTGAAGGCTAAGCTCCGCCCACGTGGTCTCCTAGCAACCTCCTCAGCCCAGGGGACAGGCACAGTTAGGCCTCACTTAGGCCTCTTCCACAGATTATCAGATTTTAACTGGATTATATGGCAGTGTAGACTCAAGGCCCTTCCACACAGCTATATAACCCATTTAGAATCTTATATTATCTGCTTTGAACTGGATTATCTTGACTCCACACTGCCATATAATCCACTTCAGTGTGCATACTAAACATAAAGACTACCATACAACAGACATTCAATACCACCACTACCTCAACAATTTCTCACCGACACCACCAGACAACGCCACAGCAACACGTGGCCGGGCACAGCTAGTAATATAATATAATAATAATTTTATTCTTGTACCCCACCACTATCTCCCTGCAGGGACTCAGGACAGCTTACAAATGCAAAAGAGTATACAGTAGAGTCTCACTTATCCAACACTCGCTTATCCAACGTTCTGGATTATCCAACGCATTTTTGCAGTCAATGTTTTCAATACATCGTGATATTTTGGTGCTAAATTCGTAAATACAGTAATTACTACATAGCATTACTGCGTATTGAACTGGTTTTTTATGTCAAATGTGTTGTATAACGTGATGTTTTGGTGCTTAATTTGTAAAATCATAACCTAATTTGATGTTTAATAGGCTTTTCCTTAATCCCTCCTTATTATCCAACGTATTCGCTTATCCAACATTCTGCCGGCCTGTTTATGTTGGATAAGCGAGACTCTACTGTACATACAAAAACATCAAATACCGAAAACGCACAAATGAAAAATTAAAACATACGATTAAAATCAAACCATTAATAAGACAAAGTTAAAACACATGGCCATACAGCCTGGAAAACTCACAGCAACCCAATCCAACCTTTCTTTCAAGATTTCCAGCAAAGGAATTCCCAATTAATATATTATTATTATTATTATTATTATTATTATTATTATTATTATTGACACAATGACATAGTATGACACAGCAAACAAGATAGATATGCTGGATTTTGTATCACAGAATCACAAGTCGAATACTTCCCAAGTGTCTAGGACTGTGTGATGTTTATTATTATTATTATTATTATTATTATTATTATTATTGACACAACAACATAGTATGACACAGCAAACAAGACAGATATGCTGGATTTCGTATCACAGAATCACAAGTTGAACACTTCCCAAGTGTTTAGGACTGTGTGTTGTTGTTGTTGTTGTTGTTGTTGTTAGTTGTTGTTGTTGTAATAATGATGATGATGATGATGATGCTATCAGGACCTCAAGATTGAACTGCAAAGACTCTGGCAGAAACCAGTGCAGGTGGTCCCAGTGGTGATGGGCACACTGGGTGCCGTGCCAAAAGATCTCACCAGTGCAGGTGGTCCCAGTGGTGATGGGCACACTGGGTGCCGTGCCAAAAGATCTCACCAGTGCAGCTGGTCCCGGTGGTGATGGGCACACTGGGTGCCGTGCCAAAAGATCTCACCAGTGCAGGTGGTCCCGGTGGTGATGGGCACACTGGGTGCCGTGCCAAAAGATCTCACCAGTGCAGGTGGTCCCGGTGGTGATGGGCACACTGGGTGCCGTGCCAAAAGATCTCACCAGTGCAGGTGGTCCCGGTGGTGATGGGCACACTGGGTGCCGTGCCAAAAGATCTCACCAGTGCAGGTGGTCCCGGTGGCGATGGGCACACTGGGTGCCGTGCCAAAAGATCTCACCAGTGCAGGTGGTCCCGGTGGCGATGGGCACACTGGGTGCCGTGCCAAAAGATCTCACCAGTGCAGATGGTCCCGGTGGTGATGGGCACACTGGGTGCCGTGCCAAAAGATCTCACCAGTGCAGGTGGTCCCGGTGGTGATGGGCACACTGGGTGCCGTGCCAAAAGATCTCAGCCGGCATTTGGAAACAATAGAAATTGACAAAATCACAATCTGCCAACTGCAAAAGGCCACCTTACTGGGATCTGCACGCATCATCCGAAAATACATCACACAGTCCTAGACACTTGGGAAGGGTTCAACTTGTGGTTTTGTGATATGAAATCCAGCATATCTATCTTGTTTGCTGTGTCATACAATAAAATAATCATAATATTTATTTATATCCCGCCCTATCTCCCGGATGGGACTCAGGGCGGTTTCCAGTCATAAAAACAAACACACATTATATAGCAACATAATAACACATTATTAAGCAAGGTAAAACAATACAATTATATAGCAATAAATAACACTTACACAACCCGATCAAGGGGTAGGCAATGCATTCCTCTTGGAATTCGCCTGCTTCCTTTTGCGGAGGCTGGAACCGGAACGCCATGCAATCCGTGGCTCTCCCACTGGGCCTGTTAGTGGGGAAAGGTGCGGCTGGTTTCCCTCCCGCAGGACTGATCCGGAGAACACACGGCAGCCCTTGTGCCCAACGCTCTGCAGGAATGTTGCCCACTTGTTTCTCCCATCCTCCCACATTTCCCTGCTCTCTTGGCCTGATGTTTCCCCCTTGGCACAGTCTCAGAGGTAGGAACCGAGAAGGAGAAAAAACAAGATACAGGATGGGGGAAACTTCACTAAATAAGTTCACCCATAGCTGCTGTGTTTCCCATCCTCATCTTATACTCGAGTCAATAAGTTTTCCCAGGTTTTTTTGTGGTAAAATTAGGTGCCTCGGCTTATATTCGGGTCGGCTTATACTCGAGTATGTGTTTTTTGTAAGCCGCCCTGAGTCCCCTGTTGGGTGAGAAGGACAGGATATAAATATTGTAATAAGTAAATAAATAAATATTTTTGTCTGGACCTCCTGGAACACATTTCCGCCATAAGACAGATTCCGCCTTGTTCTCAGTGGGTGGATTGATACGTTTGCGCGCGAAGGAGATTCCTTTTGTGGCGCGGGGATCAAAATTGCTTCTCAAAGGGGAACAAGGAGGGCTTACCTCTCAGCACCAATTCTGAGTTTCTTATGCTTGGCAACAGAGGTAGACTGTGTCTTCAAACATAGGCCATTTGGACTGAGGCTGAGGTTTGCTCCGGCATTCACAGCCATTGAGAAAGAGGGACCTGGAAAAGCTTCTCAGCTGCAAAGCTCCTTGGACTTAAAACAACCAAAGACTGTAATGTATATTTTCTTTTACCCCTTTGAAACTTCCAGCTTATTGCCTTAAAGGGATAACCTTTTGTGAACAATAAAACCAGTTTTGAGTTATCTACAGTGTTTTGGTCCTTGGGAGTTCCAGTTTCCCTAAAGGAGGGCAAGAAGCAATCCCCTGGGGAAAAATGTCACGTCCATGCCTCTTTCGCTAAGAGTTATAGCCCCAGGCGCGACGGCACAAGGGGGCTGTGTTGTATTATATTGATTCCCACCCGCCTGTGCCACGAGAGGGGAAAAAACGAAGGCTCTGCAAAGCTGCAAAGCAGGGCGGCTCAGCTGGTGCCGGGCAAGCGTCGTCGTCGTCGTTCAAGGGAGCGCCGGAGCATTACGCTTCATTACGGGGCTGTCTGCTCCTCTCAGGGAGACGAGGGCTTTTCTGGCAGCGGTGCAGCTGGATCCGTCTCCGGCGCACAGACCTGTCTCCAGGCCCTCGGTCAAGGGGAAGCTGTGCTCCAGGCAAGGCGGAGGAGAGGAGAAAGAAGGCAAGGAGGACGGAGAAGGATGTGGAGAGTCAGGAAGAGGATTCCCAAAGATAGAGCAGGGAAACCTCTGGAGTGGAGCACCGGGATGCTGCTGGGAGAGAACGGGTGCTGAGATGCATCTGTTCCTTTTCAGCTAGAGACACTCCCTCGTTTCTAGTTATAGAATTACTAGCTGTGCCCGGCCACGCGTTGCTGTGGTTAGGACTTAATTTTTCTTTTCTTTTTGTTGTATGAACGTAGAGGCGTGGATGAGAGGTTGTGCTGTCAATTTTTGAGGTTGTGGGGCGTTTAGTTTAGTTGTTTTGTCCGGTGCCGTGATTCCATTACCCTTTTATATATATACACTAGCTGTGCCCGGCCACGCATTGCTGTGGCGAAGTCTGGTGGTATGGGAAATAAAGTATTGAGGTATTGGTGGTAGTTAGGTAAAGGGTAAAGGTTTTCCCCTGACATTAAGTTCAGTCGTGTCTGACTTTGGGGGTCTCAATTTCTAAGCTGAAGAGCTGGCGTTGTCTGTAGACTCCTCCAAGGTCATGTGGCCAGCATGACTGCATGGAGCGCCGTTACTTTCCCACCGGAGCAGTACCTATTCATGTACTCTCATTTGCATGTTTTTGAACTTTAGGGTTGGCAGAAGCTGCCTAAGTGAGTCCTAACTCTGCCTGTCCCTTGGGCTGAGTGGGTTGCTAGGAGACCAATGCTTGGATTGTGTCCTGCTGCATAGTAGAAAGGGTTGGGCTGGATGGCCCTTAGGGGTCTCTCCAAACTCTTGTGCCTGTCCACTGGGCTGAGTAGGTTGCTAGGAGACCAAGTGGGCGGAACTTAGCCTTGTAACTTGCAGCAATTGGATAAAAACAATTATTCCTCTCTCTCTAATTAGGACTTTATTTTTCTTTTCTTTTTGTTGTATGAACGTAGAGGTGTGGATGAGGGGTTGTGATGTCAATTTTCGAGGTTGTGGGGTGTTTACTTTTGTTGTTTTGTCCGCTGCCGTGATGCCATCACTCTTTTATATATATACTAGCTGTGCCCGGCCACGCGTTGCTGTGGCGAAGTCTGGTGGTATGGGAAATAAAGTATTGAGGAATTGGTGGTAGTTAAGGTCAAGGGTAAAGGTTTTCCCCTGACATTAAGTCCAGTCGTGTCCGACTCTGGAGGTTGGTGCTCATCTCCATTTCTAAGCCGAAGAGCCGGCGTTGTCCGTAGACTCCTCCAAGGTCATGTGGGATGACTACATGGAGCGGCGTTACCTTCCCGCCGGAGCAGTACCTATTGATGCACTCACATTTGCATGTTTTCGAACTTCTGGGTTGGCAGAAGCTGGGGCTAACAGTGGGGGCTCTCTCCGCTCCCCCAATTCAAACCTGTGGCCTTTCAGTCCAGAAGTTCAGCAGCTCAGTGCTTTAACACGCTGCGCCATCAGGGGATATTATTTCCTAAAGGTTGTGAATATACAATATTTCTGATTGGTTTTTTTTGTTTGTTGGAGGCAAGTATGAATGCTGCAATTAGGAAAAATGATTAGGATGTAATGGCCTTGCAGCTTTAAAGCCTGGCTGTTTCCTCCCTGAGTGATTTTTTTGTTGGGAGGTGTTAGCTGGCCCTGATTGTTTCCTGTCTGGAATTCCCTTGTTTTTAGAGTGGTGTTGTTTGCGATATTTTATGTGCTTCTACTGTCTGTGGCCCTGAGAAAACAGAGGATTTTCCAGACTTTGATGATGGGAATACTTTGTTGGGAGGTGTTAGCTGGCCCTGATTGTTTCCTGTCTGGAATTCCCTTGTTTTCAGAGTGGTGTTGTTTGCGATATTTTATGTGCTTCTACTGTCTGTGGCCCTGAGAAAACAGGATTTGCCAGACTTTGATGATGGGAATACTTTGTTGGGAGGTGTTAGCTGGCCCTGATTGTTTCCTGTGTGGAATTCCCCTGTTTATTTACTGTCCTGGTTTTAGAGATTATATTGTTCTGCATTATTCTATCCCAGTAATTATTTCATATTAAAGAAGAATCTCACTTATCCTACATTCGCTTATACAATGTTCTGGATTATCCAACGCAGTCTGCCTTTTCATAATCAATGTTTTTGTAGTCAGTGTTTTAAATTCATTGTGATATTTTAGTGGTAAATTTGTAAATACAGTACAGTAGAGTCTCACTTATCCAACATAAATGGGCCGGCAGAACGTTGGATAAGCGAATATGTTGGATAATGAGGAATTAAGGATAACCCTATTAAACATCAAATTAAGTTATGATTTTACAAATTAAGCACCAAAACATCATGTTAGACAACAAATTTGTCAGAAAAAGTAGTTCAGTACACAGTGCTATATAGTAATTACTGTATTTATGAATTTAGCACCAAAATATCACGATATATTGAAAGTATTGACTACAAAAATGCGTTGGATAATCCAGAACGTTGGATAAGCGAGTGTTGGATAAGTGAGACTCTACTGTAAATACTACATAGCATTACTGCGCATGGAACTACTTTTTCTGTCAAATTTGTTGTATAATATGATGTTTTGGTGCTTAATTTGTATAACGATTACCTAATTCGATGTTTAATTGGCTTTTCCTGAATCCCTTCTTATTATCCAACATATTCACTTATCCTGCCGGCCTGTTTACGTTGGATAAGTGAGACTCTACTGTATATTTCTAATCTTATATTATCTGCTCAGAACTGGATTATATGAGGCTCCTTCTTCACAGCTGTATAAAATGCACACTGAAGTGGATTATATGGCAGTGTGGAGTCAAGATAATCCAGTGCAAAGCAGATAATATAAGATTATAAATGGGTTATATAGCTGTGTGGAAGGGCCTTGAGTCTACACTGCCATATAATCCAGTGCAAATTAGATAATCTGTGGAAGAAGTCTAAGTGAGGCCTAAATCTGCCTGTCCCCTAACTGAAACCTGGCTGTCCCTTGGTTGCTAGGCAACCAAGTGGGCAGAGATTAGTCCTCTAAACTGGCAGCAATTGGATAAAAAAATTATTGCTCTCCCTCCAATTAGGACTTTATTTTTCTTTTCTTTTTGTTGTATCAACCTTGAGGCGTGGATGATGGGTTGTGTTGTCAAATTTTGAGGTTGGGGGGCCTGTACTTTTGTTGTTTTGTGCATCGCCGTGATGCCATCACTCTTTTATATATATAGATAGATATAGATAAGGACTCCATCATTATGTCTGCTGCTGCTATTCGTTTAGTCGTCTCCGCAACACCGAGGCGTAGGGAGCCCCCTGATTGGACGAGGGTTCCCGCCGCCGTCTCAAGGACCAATCAGCGCGCAGGAAGGCGGGGAAATGAATAGCGCAAAATTCAAATCGTGCCTCCCATTTTTTTGTATTATAAAAGTTGTTGATCTGTAATGCATGTTATGACTTCTTGACGAGCGATCACAGACCGTCATCCTTTTCAATAGGTGTAGTTGCCATGATCTTGGTTTTCTTGATGTTTAACTGCAACCCAGCTTTTGCACTTTCTTCTTTCACCTTGGTGATAAGGCTCCTCAGCTCTTCTTTACTTTCGGCCATCAGAGTGGTATCATCTGCAAACCTAAGGTTGTTAATGTTTCTTCCAGCAATGTCTACATCTCGTATTGTTCCCAGTTTGTGACCCATTGGACTTTGTTGAGAATCTACGAGCGGTTAGATTCAAAAATAACCCTCTTTCTGAGGGTGATTCCTCAAAATATAGCAGAGTGGCAGAACCACGATTCATAAGCAGCAGAAACTTACGTGACGTGAGTTTACGGAAGCCTTTGTTCCTGAGAATGGCAACGAATTGCAAAGTCTCCTTGAAAGTTCAAAAAAGCATTTGTTGAGGTACAGTAGAGTCTCACTTATCCAACATTCTGGATTATCCAACGCATTTTTGTAGTCAATGTTTTCAATATATTATGATATTTTGGTGCTAAATTCGTAAATACAGTAATTACTACATAGCATTACTGCGTATTGAACTACTTTTTCTGTCAAATTTGTTGTATAACATGATGTTTTGGTGCTTAATTTGTAAAATCATAAACTAATTTGATGTTTAATAGGCTTTCCCTTAATGCCTCCTTATTATCCAACATATTTGCTTATCCAACGTTCTGCTGGCCCGTTTATGTTGGATAAGTGAGACTCTACTGTAAAAAGAAATCCATTGTGGATAGAAAAGGTTTTGGAGCTAACTAGCAATCTAAGCTAGCACTAAGGAAGGTAAGCAGGTAAAAATAACAAAGAATATCTAAATAGCTACATTTTGCAGGAGAGTGGCAAAAAGCCTATCAAGGCATGCATGGAATATAGAGAGAGGTTTCCCTCGTTCTAACTTATCCACTACGTTACTAATAGATGAGACTTGTGTAGTCCAGGATGATATCCAACAGTGACCCATTGGACTATAATGGCCACCAACTCGCTTGGAGCTTCTAAGAGATGAATCCTAGAGTTGGAAGAGACCCCAAGGACCATACAGTCCAACCTCGTTCTGCCAGACAGGAAGGCACCATCCAAACCCTCCCACAACTCCCGTGAACCCGTTGCATTAAGCCAGGGGTCCCCAAACTTTTTAAGCAGAGGGCCGGTCCACAATCCTTCAGACTGTTGAGGGGCCGAATTATCATTTGAAAAAAAAAAAAACAAATTCCTATGCATACTGCACATGTCTTATTTGTAGTGCAACAACAACAACAACGACGAAAGAATACAATATTTAAAAATGAAAACAATTTTAACCAACATAAATCTATTAGGATTTCAATGAAAAGTGTGGGCCTGCTACTGGCCAATGAGATAGTCAAGTTAATTAGGATTGTTGTTGTTGTGTGCCTTCAAGTCATGTCAAACTTTGGCCGAGCCTAAGTCTAAAATTAATTATTTACTTACTGCATTTATTTACTAAACTTATATCCCACCCTTCTCACCCCGAAGGGGACTCGGAGCAGTTGTATGTACATACAATATATTATTAGCATAACACAATATTAGCATTATATATTACTATATTGAACTATACCACTATACTATTATATAATAAGTAATATATACCATATAATTAATATTATTATATGGTATTACTATTAGTATTATATTGTAAGATAATAATAAGATTATTATCAATATTATATGTATACACAGTCTATATATATAAAAGAGTGATGGCATCACGGCGACCCACAAAACAACAAAATTACAAGCCCCCCAACCTCGAAATTTGACAACACAACCCATCATCCACGCCTCTAGGTTGATACAACAAAAAGAAAAGAAAAATAAAGTCCTAATTAGAGAGAGAGGAATAATTGCTTTTATCCAATTGCTGCCAGTTAAGCTCCTCCAACTTGGTGTCCTAGCAACCCAATAAAAAATAATAAAAAACACTAAAAAATTAATACAATAAAATACTATAATAGCAGAAAATAACTAAAAATAATACAAGAAAATAATAAAATATAATAAATAAAAATATAACTTACAGTAAAATTAATAAAAAAATGCAAATAAAGTCAAATAAAAATTGCACCACCATTTTTAACCAATACCACCACCACTTTGCCACAGCAACGCGTGGCCGGGCACAGCTAGTATATTATATTATTAAAACTGATATAAAATATTATATTATAAAACTCAGTGTGGGGGCCAGGTAAATGACCTTGGAGGGCCGCATCCGGGCCCCGGGCCTTAGTTTGGGGAGCCCTGCATTAAGCCATGGTAGTTCAAGTAGTGCCAAACTGCATTAATTCTACAATGTAGATGCATCCTGGATCCAAATCCATTGCCCTCGTGGCGACTGTTTAGTTCCAGCCGGAGCAAGACACATTTCTGCCATCTCGGTAGTCATAAAGGCAACCTAATAAGATTTCCTGTTGCTCCGGGGAGCAATTCTTCCGCGCTTCGCTCCAGCCGCGCGGAGAGCGGCCCATCAAAATAAATCACGCAACGCGCACTGAAATCATACAAATCCCCGTAAACGTGTGGCACCCAGCTTTGCGCAGTGCAGAACCTGTACTTTATTGTAATTTTTTTTTTTTAAGGAGCACGGCGTACACCCAGAAAATGCGTTTTAAGGGCAAGATTTAAAGGCTGATGCTTTGGCAACGAATATTTGGCGTTTGTCGGAGCCACAGGTCGGTTTCTGGCATGGATACGAAGAGTTCGGACATCTTCCCGAGGAAACATGGCTCAACGGGGTGGCAACATGAGGACATGTGCCCCCAAAATATGAATCCTGCCCCCAATTAAATTCTCCCATCTGTTCCAACATTTCTAGCACTGCAATGGGCTGCTGAATAAGATCATTCATGACTAAGGCAATTCTATTTTCTGCGTTTTATCCCTGCCTCTTTTCTGAAGGGGGATCATAAAGGTGCATCATCTACATGGTAAAACTGATGCGATTTGACACCTCTTTGCTTGCTATGGGGTCATGGGGGTAGCAGTTACCTTCCCGCCAGAGCAGTACTTATTGATCTACTCACATTTGCATGTTTTTGAACTGCTAGGTTGGCAGAAGCTGGGGCTAATAGCAGGAGCTCACTCCGCTCTCCGGATTTGAACCGGCGACCTTTCGGTCTGCAAGTTCAGCAGCTCAGCGGTTTAACCCGCTGCGCCACCGGGAGCTCCCTGCCTTGTCTGCAATGTACCGTAAGCCGAGTTTTTCAGCCCTTCTCGGCTTATAATGGGGTCAAGGCCAAGGCTGGGCAACAAAACCTGAAGCCATTGCTTGCAAATTGCAATGTATGATATATTTCTCTCTTGTCCTCCCTTATCAGTGTGTTTTCTTTTCCAAAGCCTCCCTCGCTCTTAACCAAGGGAATGTTTTGAAAAGGGAAAGAGGCCCTTGCAAGTCAGGAAGAAGAAAAAATATATATCCATTAACCTTATAAAAGCATTTTCCCTGAAATATTTGTTAATCTCTCCTACAGATATATAGGCATTAACCCCCTGCATGCATTTGCAATCCCTATGCATCTATCTATCTATCTATCTATCTATCTATCTATCTATCTATCTATCTATATACATTAATTTTGTGTATGAATTTTCCTCTCATATGTTTGCAGGTCCTTGAAAATCCTATATACATATCGATCCATGTACCTGTATATCTATATCCATATATATACATTATTTAACCTACTGATGCCTTGATTAATGTACCGTATATACTCGAGTATAAGCCGACCCGAATATAAGCCGTGGCACTTAATTTTATCACAAAAAACTGGGATAACTTATTGACTCGAGTATAAGCCGAGGGTGGGAAATGCAGCAGTAAATTTCAAAATAAAAATAGATACCAATAAAATACAATGAATTGAGGCATCAGTAGGTTAAATGTTTTTGAACATTTACCGTATTTCAAAGAAAAGCAATAAACTAGCTCTATGAGTGGAAAAGTAGGGGCAACAAAAACAATATGGTATCAACAATAACGTAATAATAATAATAATAATAATAATAATAACAACAACAACAACAACAACAACAACAACAACAACAACAACTTCATTTGGATCCCACCCTATCTCCCCATGGGGACTCAGGCCAGCTTCCAACATAGTAACAGGCAAACATTCAATCCTTATATAAACAATGCAGAGCTAGATATAGATCTATAATTATAGACACTAATTTCACATATGCATTTTCCCCTGAAACATTTGCAAATCCCCTCTGTGTGTGTGTGTGTGCATTTCCCCTACAATATTTGCAAGCCATATATATATATATATATATATATATATATATATATATATATATATTCATATCTATCTAGATATGTCTATATATATTTGTGTGTTCATTCCCCCCTGTAATATTTGCAAGCCCTATATATAGTAGGTAAGAATATATTTATATCTATCCAGACATCTCTCTTTATATAGATATTCGCAAAGACTTGCAAACATATGAGGGTAAATTCATATATAAAAATAATGTATATGTATGGCTACAGATACACAGGTACGTGGATCTATATGTATAAAGGATTTGCAAAGACCTGCAAACATATGAGGGGAAATTCATATATAAAATTAATGTATATAGATAGATACACATATAAAGGTACATAGAGATGGCAAAAGCTTGCAAGGGGTTAATGCCTATATATCTGTAGGTGAGTATATACTCGAAGATAAGCCGAGTTTTTCAGCCCTTATTTATGAGCTGAAAAAGCCTCCCTTGGCTTATAATGGGGTCAAGGTCGGGCAACAGAACCTGGAGGCCATTGCTTACAATATATGATATTTTCCTCTCTTACCCTCCCTTATCAGTGTGTTTTCTTTTCCAAAGCCTCCCTCACTCTTAACTAAGGGAATGTTTTGAAAAGGGAAAGAGGCCCTTGCAAGTCAAGAAGAAGAAAAATATATATCCATTAATTTTATAAAATCATTTTCCCCTGAAATATTTGTTAATCTCTCCTACAGTTATATAGACATTAACCCCTTGCATGCATTTGCAATCCCTATGCACTTATATATCTTTATCTATCTATCTATACGGTATGTGTTTTTCACATTCTGGAGAACTGGGCAACAGAGGGACTCAGTGCTGTGTCTTTGGTGCTGTTTTGGTCAGGAAAAAATGGGTTGAGAGGAAATGAAATGGAGGGGATTGAGGGTCTTGGTATTGGAGACTAGCCCGGAGGGGAAGTAAAAGAGAGAATTCCAGGAGAGCAATAAAACAAGCCTTTTATTGTTATCACAGCTGATGATAAGGCGAAACAGCCGTAGGTACCCATTTGTGGGTCCATACCTTCGCCCCGGTGGCTCAGTGTGTTAAAGCTCTGAGCTGCTGAACTTGCAGACTGAAAGGTCCCAGGTTCAAATCCCGGGAGCGGAGTGAGCGCCCGCTGTTAGCTCCAGCTTCTGCCAACCTGGCGGTTCGAAAACATGCCAATGTGAGTAGATCAATAGGTACCGCTCTGGCGGGAAGGTAACGGCGCTCCATGCAGTCATGGCCTTGGAGGTGTCTATGGACAACGCCAGCTCTTTGGCTTAGAAATGGAGATGAGCACCAACCCCCAGAGTTGGACATGATTGGACTTAACGTCAGGGGAAAACCTTTACATTTACCATGCAAATGGCCATCGCAACATGTGCGTAGCAAACAAAGAATTTTATATCTCATCTTATCTACAGTTGACCAATGGCTGAGGATCTTCCTCGCCTTCCACACCCACTTTGGCATAGGCGATACCTGTGACCTCACTTGTTGATTTCAAGCTAACTTTTGGTCTTGGAACATTCTGGAGAAAGCCGCCAGCTCACAGGAAGGGAGGGGCATATGCACAGGCAAAACTACATAGGCAATAGTTTACCATTTTCTGGGTTGTTGTATGTCTTTCGGGTTGTGTGGTTGCAGTTTTTAATACTGGTAGTCAGATTTTGTTCATTTTCATGGTTTCCTCCTTTCTGTTGAAGTTGTCCACATGCTTGTGGATTTCAATGGCTTCTCTGTGTAGTCTGACATGATAGTTGTTGGAGTGATCTGGCATTTCTGTGTTCTCAAATAATATGCTGTGTCCAGGTTGGTTCATCAAGTGCTCTGCTTTGGCTGATTTCTCTGGTTGAGTTAAGTCTGCAGTGCCTTTCATGTTCTTTGACTTGTGTTTGGGCAATTCTGCTGCGTTTGGTGGTCCCTATGGGGACTTGTCCACAGCTGCAGAGGAGAGAGGATCCCTCTTGTCCTTCGCTAACCGTAGCATTTGTTGGATTTTCTTTGTGGGTCTGTAGATGGTTTGTAGGTGGTGCTTCTTCATCAGTTTGCCTAGGCGGTCAGTGGTTCCCTTGATGTATGGTCAGAACACTTTTCCTCTGGGTGGATCTTTGTCTTGACTCTCATGGCTTGTTCTTGGCCTTGCAGCTCTTCTGATGTCTGTGGTGGAATATCCATTGGTCTGGAGAACCCAGTTTAGATGGTTTCGTTCACCTTGGTGGAGGTGTGGTTCGCAGATTCTTTGTGCACGGTCTGTCAGGGCTTTGATTGCGCTTCTTTTTTGACTTGGGTGATGGTTGGAGTTTTTATGAAGATATCTATCTGTGTGTGTAGGTTTTCTATAGACGGTGTGGCCCAATTGTGGATTGGGTTTGTGGATGACCAGAACATCTAGAAATGGCAGTTTTCCTTCCTTTTCTTTTTCCATGGTGAATTGGATGTTTGGGTGGATGCTGTTAAGATGGTCCAGGAACTTGCTGAGTTCTTCCTCTCCATGGCTCCAAATGGTGAAGGTGTCATCTACATATCGGAACTATACAGTTAGCTTTTTTGGTGCTGTTTCTAGGGCTTGTTTTTCAAAGTGTTCCATATAGAAATTTGCTACTACGGGGCTGAGAGGGCTCCCCATGGCCACTCCATCTTTCTGTTCATAGAATCCAGTGTCCCACTGAAAGTAGCTAGTGGTGAGGCAATGGTGAAACAGGGCTGTGATTATTTATTTATTTATTTATTTGCTACATTTATATGCCGCCCTTCTCACCCCGAAGGGGACTCAGACCGGCTTACAAATTAAATTTACATACAATATTATATTAGCGTAGTACAATACTGGTAATAAATTAGTGTGAGGGTGTCAGCTACCGGGACCTTGGTAAATAGGGACACCACATCGAAGCTGATCAGGATGTCCTTGGTGCTTAGATTGAGGTTGCTGATCTTTACTATTTTCTGGCTTATGGTCCCTACATTGGGAAGTGGATTTCAGGGACCTCCATGGGACCCCAAAAGGCTGATGGGCCTTGCTTTCTCTCCCCTCGAGCGGTTGATCCAAGTGCTCCACTTTCAGATCTCCCCGGCACTCAAAGCACGCTCTGCTCCCTTCTTCTTCAGAGAGGAAATCCATCCCGATGGAAGAAAAGACCCTCCCCTTTTGAACAAGGAGCAGGATGGTTTTCGCGGAGGAGGGGGCGGAGGAGGCCCACTGAGAGGCAGGGAACTCCCCGCTGAGTGAGCAAGCGCCGCTCTAAGTACAACGGGAAGCGAGAGAGAGCTCTGAGCCCCTTTCATTCTCCTCTGAAGGCAAGAGAGCGCGGCCGGGAGCAGAGTCAGTGATGTACTTGCTCAAAGGGAGGAAGAAGCGGAGAGGCAAGAATCTCCCCTGGACATTAAGTCTAGTTCTGTCCGACTCTGGGGGTTGGTGCTCATCTCCATTTCTAAGCCGAAGAGCTGGCGTTGTCCGTAGACGTCTCCAAAGTCATGTGGCCACCATCACTGCATGGAGCGCCTTTACCTTCCCGCCGGAGCGATACCTAATGATCTACTCACATTTACATGTTTTCGAATTGCTAGGTTGGTAGAAGCTGGGGCTAACAGCGGGAGCTCACCCCGCTTGCCGGATTCGAACTGCAGAACTTCCGGTCAGCACGTTCAGCAGCTGGAGATTCTGCCCATTGGGCTGGGAGGACATAATAATAATAATAATAATAATAATAATAATAATATGCTGGATTTCGTATCACAAAATCAGAAGTCGAACCCTTCCCAAGTGTCTAGGACTGTGTGATGTATTTTCGGATGATGCGTGCAGATCCCAGTCGGGTGGCCTTTTGCAGTTGGCAGATTGTGAGTTTGTCAATGTCTATTGTTTCCAAATGCCGGCTGAGATCTTTTGGCACGGCACCCAGTGTGCCCATCACCACCGGGACCACCTGCACTGGTTTCTGCCAGAGTTTTTGAAGTTGCTGTGTCATACAATAAAATAATAATAATAATAATAATAATAATAATAATAATAATAATAATAATAATAATAATAATAAAAACTTTATTTATATATTTATCCCCCGGATGGGTCTCAGGTTGGTTTCCAATCATAAAAACAACACATACATTACATAGCAACATAATAACACATTATTAAACAAGGTAAAACAATATAATTATATAGCAATAAATAACACTTAGTCTATAGTGGAATATCCTGACTAGGAATCTCCTTCTTTGTTGGGTTTCTAGCGGAGGTTGGATGGTCATCTGTCGGGAGGGCTTGGATGGTGTTTTCCTACTATTACTATTATTATTATTGGCATTATTATTATGTTTATATTATATTTGGGTTGCTGTGAGTTTTCCGGGCTGTTTCACCATGTTCCAGAAGCATTTTCTCCTGACGTTTCGCCCACATCTAGGGCAGGTATGTGAAGTTGTGAGGTCTATTGGAAACTAGGCAAGTGGGGTATATATATATACAGTAGAGTCTCATTTATCCAAGCCTCGCTTATCCAAGCCTCTGGATAATCCAAGCCATTTTTTTAGTCAATGTTTTCAATACATCGTGATATTTTGGTGCTAAATTCGTAAATACAGTAATTACTACATAACATTGCTGCGTATTGAACTACTTTTTCTGTCAAATTTGTTATATAACATGATGTTTTGGTGCCTAATTTGTAAAATCATAACCTAATTTGATGTTTAATAGGCTTTTCCTTAATCCCTCCTTATTATCCAAGTTATTCGCTTATCCAAGCTTCTGCCTGCCCGTTTAGCTTGGATAAGTGAGACTCTACTGTGTGTGTGTGTGTGTGTGTGTGTGTGTGTGTGTGTGTGTGTATATATATATATATATATATATATATATATATATATATATATATATATATATAAAATGAGAGGATACTGCTGCGGATGCTTATTCCTTTCTTACTGCTCATCCAACCCAAATTTGTAAGGAAAGTAAATTTATTTCTGCAAGTTGTGAAACTTTCTTTGGGATTTTGCAAAGAATTATTTAGCTATAAAGTGGTGGGTAAATTCCCTAAGTACGTGGCATTCCTATCCATGTCATTGCAAGCCGTGATTTGGGTTGCTGTGAGTTTTCCGGGCTGTCTGGCCATGTTCCGGAAGCATTCTCTCCTGACGTTTCGCCCACATCTAGGGCAGGCATCCTCAGAGGTTGTGAGGTCTGTTGCAAACGAGGCAAGTGTGGGGTTTATATATCTGTGGAATAATGTCCAGGTTGGGAGGAAGAACTCTTGTCTGTTTGATTAGCATTGAATGGCCTTGCAGCACCAAAGCCTGGCTGCTTCCTGCCTGGGGGAATCCTTTGTTGGGAACCCGGAAAAATTCGTCATCCGTCGTCCAGCCCCTTTTGGGGTCATTCTATTCTTCCTTCCGAGGATTTGATTCTCCCATTCCCCCCCCCTTCTCCTTTTCCACTCCTTGTGTACCATTTTGGCACATTCCCAGCCCCATTTATCATCATCTGCGGTCAAGCCAAGTGTGCAAGGAACAGATGCTCCACTCGGCTGGTTTCGGAGAGAGTGCAGTGGCAGGAGGAGAGACGGGAAGAAGACGGATGAGGAGGGACGGTGGCACCAAACCAGGTTGCCCGCTCGGCTCCTCCCTTTTATTTTATTTTATTCTCCCCTTGGTTTACACACCATACACTCTCTCCGTCCTCCTGATGCATATCAAGAACAATCATTTCGGCATTGGAATATCTCTCGGTTTCCCCGTCCTCGCTCCTTGTTCTCTCCTTCGTCCCATTAATTTGGAAGGGATACACGGCTCTGAAATATCGCTCAGGCTGGATCTACACTGCCCTATATCCCAGGATCTGACTACCGTATATACTCGAGTATAAGCCGAGGTGTAGTTTGGGGTTTTGCTGTTGGCTTTTATTTTGTTTGGGGTAGCCATCTTCGTCAGGCCTTCGGTGAGACAGTCATTAATTAATCAGCCCTAAAGGGTTTTTAATAACCTATTCTGTATTTATTACGGTTTTACCATTATGTGTTTTAAATGCAATTTTTTATCCTTGTTTTAAGTGATATATTGTATTACTGTTTTATCTTTTATATTGTGATTTGTATTATGTTGCTTTATTTTGTCCTTATGTTGTTTGGGCCTCTGCCCCATGTAAGCCGCCCCGAGTCCCCGCGGGGAGATGGTGGCGGGGTATAAATAAAGTTGTTATTATTATTATTATTATTATTATTATTATTATTATTATTATTATCTTCGCAAAATGGAATTGAGCAATCTGCAAGTTGCACCATTGGGACCAATGCTAGCCATTGGCTGGACTATCACTTCAACTGAAGTCCATAAGCATACTTCTCTATTGCAGTCCAAACACATACAGTAGAGTCTCACTTATCCAAGACTCACTTATCCAACATTCTGGATTATCCAACACATTTTTGTAGTCAATGTTTTCAATATATCGTGATATTTTGGTGCTAAATTCGTAAATACAGTAATTACTACATAGCATTACTGTGTATAGAAATACTTTTTCTGTCAAATTTGTTGTATAACATGATGTTTTGGTGCTTAATTTGTAAAATCATAATCTAATTTGATGTTTAATAGGCTTTTCCTTAATCCCTCCTTATTATCCAACATATTCGCTTATCCAACGTTCTGCTGGCCCGTTTATGTTGGATAAGCGAGACTCTACTGTACATGCACCTCCACTGAGGTCTGATGCACACTTAATATAAAATGGAGTCCTGAGTCTGAACATGCTCAGTACAAACATATAGATGTGGGCGAAATGTGGCCCATGGGCTGTAGTTTGGAGATCCGGGTTTGGGGTTTTGCTGTTGTCTCTTATTTTGTTTTGGGCAGCCATCTTCGCAAAATTGAATTGAGCAATTGGAAAGTTTCACCATTGGGATCAGTGCTAGCCATTGGCTGGACTATCACTTCAACTGAAGTCCATAAGCATACTTTTCTATTGAAGTCCAAACACATACATGCATCCACCTCCACTGAGGTCTGATGCACAATTAATATAAAATGGAGTCCTGAGTCTGAATATGCTCAGTACAAGAAAATGTCTGTAACTCCTGTCATAGATGTGGGCGAAACGTGGCCCATGGGCTATAGTTTGGGGACCGTGGGTTTGGGATTTTGCTGTTGGCTCTTATTTTGTTTGGGGCAGCCATCTTCACAAAATGGAATTGAGCAATTTGCAAGTTGCACCATTGGGACCAATGCTAGCCATTGGCTGGACTATCACTTCAACTGAAGTCCATAAGCATACTTCTCTATTGAAGTCCAAACACATACATGCATCCACCTCCACTGAGGTCTGATGCACACTGACTATAAAATGGAGTCCTGAGTCTGAACATGCTCAGTACAAACACATGTCTGTAACTCCTGCCATAGATGTGGGCCAAACGTGGCCCATGGGCTGTAGTTTGGAGACCCCGGGTTTGGGGTTTTGCTGTTGGCGTATTTTTATTTTGTTTTGGGCAGCCATCTTTGCAAAATGGAATTGAGCAATTTGCAAGTTGCACCATTGGGATCAATGCTAGCCATTGGCCAGACTGGTGATGCCCAGCGGCTATCAATGTGCCAAAGGACAGAGTTTCTAGCATTGCGGTCTCATCAGGCTCACTTGTCGGAATGAAGGAAAAGGGCAAGCAGGCCCTAAGGGAAGGCTCTTGCTTTCAATGTCACGGTTTTGAAGGTTCCCGTCCTTCCTTGTGGGAGACGCTCGCCAACAGCCAAGGCTTCAGACGGCTCCGGCTTTGAAGAAGAAAGCTCCCCGGCCTCTGTCTGTATAAACCCATCCTGCAAATTGGCAATCTCTCGGCTGCCTTTTCTCCAGCTGCTTTCCGCTCTCACTCTCACGAGTGGGGATTGCAACAGGGTCGCGTAAAATAACTAAAAATAATCCCTGCCGTCGCTTGCCAAGGATCGGCCTCCGGATGCTCACCGTTGCGGTCGGATTGGACGTGGTGCCAGGGCCCGGCGCCCTCCTCCTTTCTCTCCCTGGCTCCTCTCCGGAATGCCAACGACTCTGGGCCTGAATGCGGCAATGCTCAGGCATGCCAGCTGCAGAGAGGAGCAAGCGGCGTGCCGTCCGTTCCGTGCCAAATTCCGCTCTCCGACCACCCGGCTACCAGGCAATTCCTGGCTCCGTTGGCTCCGTCTGCAAAGTGACGTTTCCGTTGCATCCCCAATATTATTCCGTTGTAGGCAAATGACAAGAGATGTGGAGCTGTCAGAACCCTGGCAGCAGAGCACCAATAACCATACGCAGAGGCCAATCTCTATCTAATATCTTTATTAAAGAAATATATAAAAGCAATAAAAACAAGTGAAGAATATAGTTCAGAAGCAGACCTTTCAAAAGAGGTCAAATATAGTCCAGAAATGTATTGTCCAATATAAGATATTAGAGTTCAAAGTTTTAATCCACTTGACCGAAACACACATTTGCCAAGCAATAGTGTGGGGAATTAGCAGAGTCCTAGAGTTCAATGAAGCTTGACAACAAGGCTGGAATTAAACTTGATTCTTGGCTAGATTCATAACTGGAAACAAAGGCAAAACATGAGCGTGGAGCAGGGTCCGTGGTAAAACTGCAAGGCTAGGCAAGGCTTGAAAACTTGATCCGGGAAGCAAGGAACTGGGGTACGAAGTCCACACACGATCTCTCTCCTGAAGCTGATCAATTGACTCCGCAAAGAATTCCTTGCGCCAACCACCTATATTGGGTCTCGTTTTCCCGCCAACAGAACTCTTTCCCTAGAGAACGAGAAGCGAAACCCAACTCTGTCCAGATGTGTGACTCCTTAGAATTTCCCAAGGGAAGCAAGCTAATCAGCTTGATTTCTGGCAGCAATGCGTAAACTCCTCCGTTGAGCTTCTCTGATTCCCCTTTCTCTGGAATAAGATTCTTTTCTGGGAAACGGGGGGGAGTTCTGCCCAAGGCCTGTTTGGCTGAATTCTTGAGGGCAAACATCAACATCCTGCAGGTGAAGAGACTCCGGCTCTTGCTGAACCGGCAAAAACCCCATGTTTTCCTCTTCGTCTGCCACAATAGTACTAGGAACAGGACTACAAGGCCCATGAGTCATCACAGGAGCAGAGTATCTATTGACTCTGTAGGTTTGTTAAGCAGGGGCTGGATGGCCATCTGTCGGGAGGGCTTTGACTGGGTGCTCCTGCCTGGCACTGAATGGCCCTTGGAGTCCTTTCCCATTCTGAGATTATTGGGACTATTTCACCCACTCTCTGGGGCAATAGCCATTTGGAAATAAAGAGCAATCGTAACCTTATTGGAAAGAAGAAATGATAAAGGCAAGAGGCCACTATAACTAGAAATGTTTTAAAAGGTGCTTTTAGGATGTTTTTAAAGATGTTTTTAAGATTTTTTTTTAAATTGTTGATTTTAGCCGGTTCTTGTAAGCCGCTCCGAGCCCTAGGGGAGTGGCGGCATATAAGTTTGAAAAATAAAATAAATAAATAAATAAATAAATGTAATCCAATATCTATATATATAAAAGAGTGATGGAATCCTGGCGACCGACAAAACAACAAAACTAAACACCGCACAACCTCGAAAATTGACAGCACAACCCCTCATCCATATTATACAACAAATTTGGCAGAAAAAGTAGTTCAATACGCAGTAATGCTATGTATTAATTACTGTATTTACGAATTTAGCACCAAAATATCACGATATATTGAAAACATTGACTACAAAAATGCGTTGGATAATCCAGAACATTGGATAAGCGAGTGTTGGATAAGTGAGACTCTACTGTATCTATATCTATCTGTATATATAATAAAAGTCAATGTTTGTATGCAGCGGGCGGTGTATGTATGTGTGTTGAGTACAAAGAGTATCATTCTTAATCAATAGTCCATATAGTATACAGTAGAGTCTCATTTATCCAAGATAAATGACTATAAAATGGAACATGCTCAGTACAAACACATGTCTGTAACTCCTTCCATAGACGTTAATTCAGTTAATTGGCGTCTGATGCACACTGACTATAAAATGGAGTCCTGAGTCTGAACATAGATGTGGGCGAAACGTCAAAAGAGAATGCTTCTGGAACATGGAAAACTCACAGCAACCCAATGTTTCCGGCCATGAAAGCCTTCGACAACCTACTTATGGGTTGCCCCATAGTTAATTCAGTTAATTGAGGTGTGATGCACACTGACTATAAAATGAAGTCCTGAGTCTGAACATGCTCAGTACAAAAAAAAAATCTGTAACTCCTTCCATAGATGTGGGCAAAACGTCAGGAGAGAATGCTTCTGGGACATGGCCAGACAGCACGGAAAACTCGCAACAACCCAATGTTTCCGGCCGTGAAAGCCTTCGACAACATACTTATGGGTTGCCCCATAGTTAATTCAGTTAATTGAGGTCTGATGCACACTGACTTTAAAATGGAGTCCTGAGTCTGAACATGCTCAGTACAAAAAAATGTCTGTAACTCCTGCCATAGATGTGGGCGAAATGTCAAAAGAGAATGATTCTGGAACATGGAAAACTCATAGCAACCCAATGTTTCCGTCCATGAAAGCCTCCGACAACATACTTATGGGTTAATTCAGTTAATTCAGTTTCAACCAGAATCCCACCCTTGCCATTTTAAGAGGTCTTTGCAGCATCCTTCTCTGCTTCCCGGGAGACCTTCTCACTTTTTCCATCCTCGTGGCTCGAAAGCCGAGACGTGTTTGTCTCGCCTTGAAAAGGCCTTTTTCTCAAGCCACGCCGTATTTTTCGGCATCTCTTTCGAGCAGAAATCCCTGGGCGTGTTTTGGGTTCTCTGCTTTTTTTCGCCTGCGTCCAAAAGAAAAGACACGGATCCAAGGCCAACGGCAGGCCTTGGATTTCGCTTTGGGAGCGGAAAAAAAATATCCTGCTGTTATGAATGGCTTCTGCAGCGGAGAATTGGAAACGCAATTCAGAAAAGGCCTTGGGGAGGTTTCAGCTGACTCACTGCATTGGCTAACCCTTTCCCCTTGCTTTTATTTCTCTTTCTCGTGCCTCTCTCCTTGTTGTTTCTCTCTTTCTCGATCTATCGATTTCCGTTGTGCATGCAGTTAGTCGGGGGGTTCGGTTGGGAATCTCTGCATCGTTTTGGAAACTGCAAATATTTCAAGCAGAATATAAATCTACTAGCTGTGCCCGGCCACGCGTTGCTGTGGCAAAGTGGTGGTGGTATTGGTTAAAAATTGTTTTGTCATTTTTATTTGACGTTATTTGTATTTTTTAATTAATTTTATTGTAAGTTATCTTTTTATTTATTATATTTTATTATTTTCTTGTATTATTTTTAGTTATTTTCTGTTATTATAGTATTTTATTGTATTAATTTTTAGTGTTTTTATTATTTTTTATTGGGTTGCTAGGAGACCAAGTTGGAGGAGCTTAGCCTTCTAACTGGCAGCAATTGGATAAAAGCAATTATTCCTCTCTCTCTAATTAGGACTTTATTTTTCTTTTCTTTTTGTTGTATCAACCTAGAGCCGTGGATGATGGGTTGTGTCGTCAAATTTCGAGGTTGGGGGGCCTGTAGTTTTGTTGTTTTGGGGGTCGCCGTGATGCCATCACTCTTTTATATATATAGATATGAATAAAAGTCAACAATATTAAGATACGTAGGCGTGTATCTTAATCGGAGCCTCCAGTGGCGCAGCGTGTTAAAGCACTGAGCTGCTGAACTTGCAGACTGAAAGGTCGCAGGTTCGAATCCGGGGAGCGGAGTGAGCTCCCGCTGTTAGTTCCAGCTCCTGCCAACCTAGCAGTTTTAAAAACATGCCAATGTGAGTAGATCAATAGGAACTGCTCCGGTGGGAAGGTAGCAGCACTCCATTCAGTCATGCTGGCTACATGACCTTGGAGGCGTCTACGGACAACGCCGGTTCTTTGGCTTAGAAATGGAGATGAGCACCAACCCCCAGAGTCGGTCACGACTGGACTTAATGTCAGGGGAAACTTTTTCCTTTACCTATAAATCTATATGAATAAAAGTCAACAATATTAAGATATGTAGGTGTGTGTGTTGGTTAAACTGCTGAGCTGCTAAACCTGCTGACCGAAAGGTTGGCGCTTTGAATCTGGGGGAGCAGGGGGAGCTCCCACTGTTAGCCCCAGCTTCTGCCAACTAAATGTAAAGTTTTTCTCCTTGTCGTTAGTTCCAGTCGTGTCTGACCCTGGGGGTTGGTGCTCATCTCCATTTCTAAACTGAAGAGCCGGCGTTGTCCATAGACACTTCCAAGATCACGTGGCTGGCATGACTACATGGAGCGCTGTTACCTTCCCACCAGAGCAGTACCTATTGATCTACTCACATTTGCATGTTTTCAAACTGCTAGTCCCTAAATCTGCTTCAGTGAAGATCAGCAGCAAACAAGGCCTCAGAAATAATCAGGCCTCTCTGAGTACAGAGCCATCTACTTTCTAGCCAGTACTCAGAAGACTCACTCACACACACAGAGAAACCTGTTCGAACCAGTTCTCCAGCAGCAGGACAGCAACAGTTGCAAACCCATTCCCAGGTCCTTGCAAACAACCAATTAGCTTCATGCATTTGATTTTTTTCCAGTTAACGTACATATAGTATCTTTGCAAACCATGACAATATAGTGGAAAGTTTTAAAAGGCCTTCCCGCCAGAGCAGTACCTATTGATCTACTCACATTTTGCATGTTTTCGATCTGCTAGGTTGGCAGAAGCTGGAGCTAACAGCGGGTGCTCATTCCGCCGCCAGGGATTGCTGCAAAACCCAGGACGGTTTTATGGCCGCCGTTCTCCTAATAGGCGCCTGTTGTAAAAATCAGACCGATTCCAGATGGTGGTGCAAAGTGCGGCGGTTGGGAAGGGAGTTTTTTGAAGAGCCTCCAAGGCAGAGCTCACGAAACCACAGAGGCCGGATGGTGGGCTTCTCTTAATTGTATCCCTCCAGGCAATTCTATGATATTCTTCTGCAAGAGGTTCTCCTGGAGGACCCAGAAAATGCCTAGAGAGGATCATTAGGATTTTTCTAGGTCCTCCAAAGTAAGTTTTTGGTAACTCTAGCACAGTGGTTTCTCAACCTTTCTAATGTCATACAGTTCCCCGTGTTGTGGTGACCCCCAAACATAATGTTACAGTTTCACTTATCCAACGTTCTGGATTATCCAATGCATTTTTGTAGTCAATGTTTTTAATATATCATGATATTTTGGTGCTAAATTCGTAAATACAGTAATTACAACATTACATTCTGCGTATTGAACTACTTTTTCTATCAAATTTGTTGTATAACATGTTGTTTTGGTGCTTAATTTGTAAAATCATAACCTAATTTGATGTTTAATAGACTTTTCCTTAATCTCTCCTTATTATCCAACATATTCGCTTATCCAATGTTCTGCCGGCCCGTTTACATTGGATAAGTGAGACTCTACTGTATTTCCGTTGTGCCTTCATAACTGTCATTTTGCTACTGTTATGAACCATAATGTAAATATTTGATACGCAGGATGTATTTTCATTCACTGGACCAAATTTGGCACAAACACCCATCACTGGGATTTATAGTTCACCTACAATCAAAGAGCATTCTGAACTCCACCAATGATGGAATTGAACCAAACTTGGCACACAGAATTCCCACAACCAAGAGAAAATACTGGAAGGGTTTGGTGGGCATTGACCTTGAGTTTGGGAGTTGTAGTTCACCTACATCCAGAGACCACTGTGGACTCAAACAATGATGAATCTGGACCAAACTTGGCAAGAGTACTAAGTATGCCCAAATTTGAACACTGGTGGAGTTTGGGGAAAATAGACCTTGATGTTTGGGAGTTGTAGTTGCTGGGATTTATAGTTCACCTACAATCAAAGAGCCCCTTGAACGCCACCAACAATTGAATTAAGTGAGACTCTACTGTAATTCTATACCTGATATTTTCAATCATGTGCACCCAGCCGAAACCCAGTGTCTTTGTACACTGAAACATCCAAAAGCAATACAGTAGAGTCTCACTTATCCAAGCTAAACGGGCCGGCAGATAAGCAAATATCTTGGATAATAAGGAG
The DNA here is from genome assembly GCF_035594765.1 of Anolis carolinensis. Lineage (NCBI taxonomy): Eukaryota > Metazoa > Chordata > Lepidosauria > Squamata > Anolidae > Anolis > Anolis carolinensis. The sequence continues at coordinate 5,502,823 of NW_026943824.1, forward strand.
GGATTAAGGAAAAGCCTATTAAACATCAAATTAGGTTATGATTTTACAAATTAAGCACCAAAACATTCATGTTATACAACAAATTTGACAGAAAAAGTAGTTCAATACGCAGTAATGTTATAATGTTGTAATGACTGTATTTACGAATTTAGCACCAAAATATCACGATATATTGAAAACATTGACTACAAAAATGGCTTGGATATTCCAGAGGCTTGGATAAGCGAGGCTTGGATAAGTGAGACTCTACTGTATATTGAAAACATTGACTACAAAAATGGCTTGGATAATCCAGAGGCTTGGATAAGCGAAGCTTGGATAAGTGAGACTCTACTGTAATTCTATACCTGATATTTTCAATCATGTGCACCCAGCCGAAACCCAGTGTCTTTGTACACTGAAACATCCAAAAGCAATACAGTAGAGTCTCACTTATCCAAGCTAAACGGGCCGGCAGATAAGCAAATATCTTGGATAATAAGGAGGGATTAAGGAAAAGCCTATTAAACATCAAATTACGTTATGATTTTACAAATTAAGCACCCAAACATTCGTGTTATACAACAAATTTGACAGAAAAGTAGTTCAATACGCAGTAATGTTGTGTTATAATAATTACTGTATTTACAAATTTAGCACCAAAATATCACGATATATTGAAAACATTGACTACAAAAATGGCTCGGATAATCCAGATGCTTGGATAAGCGAGGCTTGGATAAGCGAGACTCTACTGTAATTCTATATCTGATATTTTCAATCATTTTGTGCACGAAACCCAGTTCTTTTGTACACAGAACCATCCAAAAGCAATAGTGTAGTACTCTCATTCACCCAGATGGACGATTTCGGATTCGGGCACATTCCGGATTTCCGGATAAGCGATGTATGCAGTTCCCTCTTTCTTTCCTTTTGTGCCAAAGCCTTCGCTTCGGGTGTTTGTCTGTGCGTTTCGTGTTTGAAAAAAAAAAGGCAGCGCCAGCCCAAAAATTGCAAGGTGAAAAGGTAGCGAGAGAAAGAGGAAGGTGGGGGAGAATAAATCCATTCATTCGAATCCTCTCTCTTTTCTCTCCACAGATAACAAGCCCCAGCCATGCAGTCCTTTCGCGAAAGGTGTGGTTTCCATGGCAACCCGCCGAACTACCAACCGACGACTCCTTCGTCTTCGTCGTCCTCATCCTCGTCGTCGTCGCAAGATTCGTCCTCACGCCTGGAGAATTACAGGCATCAAAGCCAGGCCGGGCCGCACTGCGAGCGTCAGAGGATGGTGGCCAAGGAGTACTACGGCCAGGCCCAGCCGCAGCCGCCCTTGCCCTACCCGGGCTACGGGGAGAACAGCGCCGTGGACAAGTATCACCGGGGGAACAAGCCGCTGCGGGGCACGCCGCTCCCCACTCGGCCGCCGTCCTACCCCAACTACGCCATCCAAGAGAATAGTCCTTACCCGGCCCGTTATTCCGGAGAGGAGGGTCTGCAGGCGTGGGGGTCTCCGCAACAACAACCTCCGCCGCCGCCGCCGTTGCCCGGCGGGGTGGCCAAATACGAGGAAAACATGCTGAAAAAGACGGGGAGTAGGCAATACCACGAGCCGGCCCCTCAAATCCCGTTCCGGACTCACTCCTTGCACCTCGCGCAGCCGCAGCCGCCCGCCATGACGTACCCCAAGCTCCCGCGGCAGAAGATCCCGAACGACGTGGCCTCCCCGATGCCGTTCCCGCAAGGGCCGCACTTCACCCAGTCGTTCCCGGCCACCTCCACGTACACCGCTGTGCAAAGCGGGAACCAGGCGGTTCACCCGTACAAAAGTTGTAGCACGCCCTCGGCCCCGCCGCCGCCTCCGCCGCCTCATGAACCTCGGAGCCTCGGAAATGCCGCAAATCTCTCCTCCGGGCAACGGGTTCAGAGCTTACACGGCTACCAACCGAACCGAATTGCTTATGACCAACAACAGCAACAACAACAACAGCAACAGCAGCAGCAACAGCAACAGCAGCAGCAACAATCCATGCAAGGAAGACATCACCCTCAGGAGGCCCTGCATTATCAAAACCTAGCAAAATATCAACATTACAACCCACCAGGACAGGGCTACTGCCAAGCCGATCCACCCGTGAGGACACCGGACCAGTATTACCAAACGTTCAGCCCTGGTTCTGGTCACTCTCCGGCCCGTTCCGTTGGCCGATCACCATCCTACAGTTCGACTCCTTCCCCGTTGATGCCCAACCTGGAGAACTTCCAATACACCCAACAGTCTCTGAGTACCGGAGCCTTTCCAACGAGCCTCGCCGACCACAGCCCTTTCATGCCTTTGTTGAACCCGTCGCCGACCGACGGGGCAAGCCCAGATACCCAGCCACCCGGGAATTGTAAGAACATACCAAAGGAAAAAATGGCCGAGAACCTCTTGTCCGATCTGAGTCTCCAGAGCCTGACGGCACTCACCTCACAAGTTGAAAACATCTCCAACACCGTCCAGCAACTCCTACTTTCCAAATCCACAGGGATGTCCCAAAAGAAAGGGATCAAAAGTTCACCCAGGACACCCGAACAACTCAAGGGTCAGCACTGCAGCCCCGAAGGTAATAATTACTCAGCTGAGCAAGCGGGGACTCCCCACTCGGATCCTCTGAGCACCCCACAATCAGTCCACGCTGAAACCCAGGATGCTGATTATCTGAGTGGATCTGAGGAACAACTCGAAAGGGGTTTCCTGTACTGCAACCAAAGCCGCAGCCCGGCCCGTGCCAACAGCAACGCCAAGGCGAAGCCCGAGTCCGTCTCTACGTGCTCCGTTACTTCGCCAGACAACATGTCGACCAAATCCGACGATTCCTTCCAAAGCATCCACACCAGCCTCCCACTGGAGACCTTTTCCAAGTTTGTCGCCAACGACCGGGACGGCCCCAGACTTCTCCTCAGTGCGCTTTCCCAAGAGGAGCTCGCCTCCGAAATCATTGGCTTGCAAGACGCCATCAACGAGAAAGCCGACAAAGGCTGGTCCAATTCCCCTGCTGCAAACAAAGACCCCAACAAATCCCCCTTCCACTTGGAGAACCACAGGACCTGCCTGGATTCCGTGGTCAAAAGCCCGTGGTCCAATCCAGGGGAGTCCAACACCATCACCGAACCCCTGAAGTTAGACAAAGCCTTGGGAGGGAATACTGGGAAGGGTTTTACTGAAGAAGTATATGAGAACCCCCAGGTAGCATTTCCAACCACAGAGACAAAGAATTCCCTAAAAACGACAAGCTCGGTTGGGTACGACTCCAAAACCAACATCCCAGTGGCCACCTCTAGCTCTGAGGCCGCCAATTTCAGCTGCTATTCGAATGCCACGGCCAATTCGGTCAGTTCTGAAAATGCCATGGAGAATTTTGATTGGCCAGACGAAAACCTCAGTGACACATGGAAAGAACTTGGGTCGAGCCTTCAAGCGTCCGATCTTTCCAAGGCCCTGTTCTCCAGCAAACTGAGTGAGACTTCTGAGGAGAAAAAAAACGAGTGCTGCTTGAACCTTTGTGATACAGAAGACCCAGCTGAGCCTGAGCAAATGGGAGGATTCCCACAACAACAACAGCAGCAACAACAACAACAGCAACAAGAGGCAAGCAAGGGAGAGAACCCAACATATGAAGAAGCCACCAGAGCAGACAGTGAACGATGGCTGGAAGACACCACCAGACAGTCATGTTCTGGTGGAGACTTCAGCGAACTCCCAATGATGTCCTCTCCAGACCTTAAAGAATCTGATTTGGAACCAGAAGAATATTCCTCTTTGTGTGAACTCGCCAGTTCCGAGCAAAAGACTTTGACCTACGATGCTTTCACACCGAAGCAGGCAGAGAACGCTCCGGCTCTTTCCCTCCAAGACACACCGGGTTCAGCGGAGGAGATGGCGAACACCGTCGAAAAAGAGAACGCCGTTCCTTCTTCACATCTCTCTGACCAATCCGTCATGCTCTTGGGCCCAACGGTGGGCACAGAGACAAAAGTGAAGAGTTGGTTCGAATCTTCTCTCCATCACTTGAAGCCTGAGGAGGAAACTCTGGGAGTTAACAACGTCCTTCCCAGCAAGGCAGACTCACCGGGGAAAAAGCAGATCTCTCCGGAAAAAACACCGATCATATCCGAACCAACGTCCAGGGGCAAGAGCCTTCGCAGTAAGAAGGTCTACTCGAGGCTCTCGGGAGGAGAAGACCCCATCCAACCGATGTCGAGCCCTTGTACGGGCATCCAGGCAGCGGACATGGTGGCCAACGCATGCTCTGGTCCAAATAATCCAATTGAAATGCCAAGTAAGACTACTCATGGCCCAACACCCCGGTCTCCAGCCGAAGGCTTCCCAGCTAGGATGTGCACCCGCTCCTTTACTGCGCTGACCGACCCCAAGATGCCCGACCCACTTGAAGGTGCCAAAGCTTCGACCCTTCAAGAGAAGCTGGGCAAGAAGTCGCCCTGTGTCATCAAACAGAGAGCAACGTTCAAAGCAAGAAAACCAAACGGGAAGCCCGGTAATCTGTCTCCTTCTTTGGTCCCGAATTTTGTACCGAACGAAGACCCTGCTGGTCATAAACTCAAAGAAGGCAACCCTTCGGAAGCAGAAGGAAAGGACCAACAGTCCATGATCCTTCGCTCCAGAACTCGGACCCAGGAGGTCTTCGACGGGAAGAAGAGGAAAGAGAAAGGCACTTTGGATCCAGAGCTCAAAAATACTAAGCCGCCCAAGAAGGTTTTCCCAAACCATCTGCTTGGTTCCTTCAAGATGAGCCCCCAGATTAGACCCGAGAGGGAAAGTAAGCCGGGAAAAAGGGTGAAGCTGTCCAAGATGGGAAGCAAGGTCTCTGAGAGACCACTCCATGCCCTGAAGAGGAAGTCCACCTTCGTCCCGCCGGTGCCGGCCAAAAAGCGGAATCTGGTTCTGAGGAGCACCGCGAAGGAGGAGAAGCCAGGAAATGCGCCCGTCCTGTTCAAAAGGATACCGTCGGCCAAGAAGGCCAAAATGAAGCTGTCGGCTAAGAGTCCTGGCGAAGGTGCGCTCAAGTCCTTCCCGGCCAAGGAGAACGCCGTCTGCCTCAAGCTCAGCTCCAAGATCAGCGCCATGAAGACGAAGGTGCTTCCCCCGAGGAAAGGCCGGGGCTTGAAGCTGGAGGCCATCGTGCAGAAGATCACCTCCCCCAATCTGAAAAAGTTTGCCTGCAGAACGGCCGCAGCGTCGGCGTCTGCCATCACCGCCGCCGCCTCCCACGGTAATCCTCTCAGCCCTTCCCTGCCGGAGAGGGAGCAGGCCTCAAAGAACGCGGCGGCGGCGGCGGGGGAAGCAGCCGCGAGGCCATTAAACCAGGCCGTGTCACAAAAGGCTCCCGCTGCTCCAGCCCCCGAGCAATTATGCAGAAACCCGAACAACAGATCCTTCAGAGGGAAACTAATGAACAGTAAGAAACTCTCCTCCAACTGTTTCAAGGGTGAGGCCTATCCGTCTCCTGAGATCGGCATCAGCGGCGGCGGCGTTGTTGTCAGCATGGCCGCGAGCAGCAGCGTGGTGGGCCTCCTGCCCAAGAAAAGGAACCGAAAAGGGAAAGCGGCCGTCGTCTTCCGAGCGGCTAAAAACAGCTCCCACCTGGGCCCGGCCTTGCTTCTCCCATCCCGGGCCGGAGGAGGCGGAGGAGGGAAAGTGGAAGAGGAACAAAGGGAAGGGAAGAAGCCCAAGGCCGAGGACAAAGCCTTCGGGAACGGCGAGGCTTCGGAATTGAGGTCCTCGCGAGGGCAGAAGCAGCGGGCCAACAACCACGCCAGCTACAACGGCTACACCAAGCGGCAACGGAAGCATCTCAACCGCCGCAAGGCTCCCAACGTGCCCTCGAGGTGTAAAAACCGGGCCAAGCGGCGTCACCAACAACAGGCCCCTCTTCTCAGCCCGGCCGAACCCGAAATCCGGCTCAAGTACGTGTCGTGCAAGCGGCTGCGGACGGACACCCGGGCGGCGCCGTTCTCCCCGTACGTCCGGGTGGAGAAACAAGGCGAGTTCGTCACCGCTTGCACCGTGGTCAACTTCCCCACCGAGGAGAACAGGCTCCACGACGAACAGCACACTTCTTCGTCGGCTCCGGCGTTGTCGTCCCGGGCCACGCTTCCCCTGTCGTCCACGATGCACCTCGGCCCGGTGGTCTCCAAGACCCTCAACGCCACCTGCTTGGTCTGCTGCCTGTGCCGGAACCCGGCCAACTACAAAGACCAAGGGGACCTCTGCGGGCCGTACTACCCCGAGGACTGCTTGCCGAAGAAGAAGTCGAGGCTGAAAGAGAAGATCAAGGTGGACGGGCTGAGCGAGGAGCCGCCTTCTCTGTCCCTCCTCAAAGTGTCCACGGATAATAATTGCTCGGGTGGGAAGTCGCCACGGTTGGACACCGGGGCCGAATCCGCCAAGCAGAGCACGCTCCGCTCGAGCTCGAGGGGGATGTTTAGGAAACTACAAAGCTGCTACTGCTGCGATGAGAGGACAGAGGGAGAGGATACAGCAGCAGCCACCGCCTCCGAAAAACCCCGGCGGCACGAATGCAGCAAAGCAGACGTGCCGCTCCCGGACCCCGCCGGCGACACGCAGGAGCACTGGGTCCACGAGGCCTGCGCTATATGGACTTCGGGGGTTTACCTGGTGGCAGGGAAGCTCTATGGACTGCAGGAGGCTATAAAGATGGCTGCCAACTTGGTAAGACCCTCTGCCTTGGCGTATCTAGAAGCAGAAGCCACGAGTCACATAGTGTTGGATCCACGTCCGTCCTGGTGGTTCAAGGCAGGCCACGTTTGGGGTTGTGGAGGGAGATGGATGGGGAAATGCAATAAGTGGGGACGATGGGGAAGCCAAAACAAGACCCCAAAAGTGTGCCGCTTGACCGTAGGTGTTTCACTGGTGAGGGTCAAGGACATGGTGGTCAAGGACATGGGTTGCATGTGGTAGTCAAGGACATGGGTTGCATGTAGTGGTCAAGGACATGGGGTGCATGTGGTGGTCAAGGACATGGGTTGCATGTGGTGGTCAAAGACATAGGTTGCATGTAGTGGTCAAGGACATGGGGTGCATGTGGTGGTCAAGGACATGGGGTGCATGTGGTGGTCAAGGACATGGGGTGCATCTATACCAGGAATGTGCAAACTTGGGTCCTCCAGGTGTTTTGGACTGCAACTCCCACAATTCCTAACAGCCTACCGGCTGTTAGGAATTGTGGGAGTTGCAGTCCAAAACACCTGGAGGACCCAAGTTTGCCCAGGCCTGATCTATATTTATATTCTACCCTTCTCACCCCGAAGGGCGGATCACATTATGTACATATAGGGCAAACATTCAATGCCCATATACACATAGAACTGAGACAGAGACAGACATAGAGGCAACTGAAGTGAAGTGAATTTAACCTTCTCCTGAAGGGATGTTCGATTCTGGCCACAGGGGGGAGCAGCTGCTTCATCATCCACTGTGACGGCACTTCCTCATTCCGACGTCGTAAATTAGTTAAATTTGCCTCCCCACTTTTATAAGTGGTACCTTATTTCCTACTTGATAGACACAACTATCTTTTGGGTTGCTAGGTCAGCAACGAGCAGGGGATATTTTTTATTCACCCCGCCACAAACTCATGACCTCATGGTCAGAGTGATTTATTGCAGCAGGCCGCTCACCAGCCTGCGCCACAGCCCGGCCCATTTTGACGTCCCTTTAGCAGCCACGGCTCAATGCTTTTGAACCCTGGAAGTCATTGTTTACATCTTTGCTAGAGACTTTGTGAAACGACAACCACCGGGACTCGATAGCATTGAGCCAAGTGGTGTCAAATTGCATTAATAATAATAATAATAATAATAATAATAATAATAATAATAATAATAATAATAATATCATCATCCGAAAATACATCACACAGTCCTAGACACTTGGGAAGTGTTCAACTTGTGATTTTGTGATACGAAATCCAGCATATCTATCTTGTTTGCTGTGTCATAAAATAATAATAATAATAATAATAATAATAATAATAATAATAATAATAATAATAATATACATCACACAGTCCTAGACACTTGGGAAGTGTTCGACTTGTGATTTTGTGATACGAAATCCAGCATATCTATCTTGTTTGCTGTGTCATAAAATAATAATAATAATAATAATAATAATAATAATAATAATAATAATAATAATAATAATAATATACATCACACAGTCCTAGACACTTGGGAAGTGTTCAACTTGTGATTTTGTGATACGAAATCCAGCATGTCTATCTTGTTTGCTGTGTCATAAAATAATAATAATAATAATAATAATAATAATAATAATAATAATAATAATAATAATATACATCACACAGTCCTAGACGCTTGGGAAGTGTTCGACTTGTGATTTTGTGATACGAAATCCAGCATATCTATCTTGTTTGCTGTGTCATAAAATAATAATAATAATAATAATAATAATAATAATAATAATAATAATAATAGTAATAATAATAATATACATCACACAGTCCTAGACGCTTGGGAAGTGTTCGACTTGTGATTTTGTGATACGAAATCTAGCATATCTATCTTGTTTGCTGTGTCATAAAATAATAATAATAATAATAATAATAATAATAATATACATCACACAGTCCTAGACGCTTGGGAAGTGTTCGACTTGTGATTTTGTGATACGAAATCCAGCATATCTATCTTGTTTGCTGTGTCATAAAATAATAATAATAATAATAATAATAATAATAATAATAATAATAATAATATACATCACACAGTCCTAGACGCTTGGGAAGTGTTCGACTTGTGATTTTGTGATACGAAATCTAGCATGTCTGTCTTGTTTGCTGTGTCAGACTATGTTGTGTCAATAATAATTATAATAATTATAATAATAATAATAGATCACACAGTCCTAAATGCTTGGGAAGTGTTTGACTTGTGATTTTGTGATACGAAATCCAGCATATGTATCTCATTTGCTGTGTTATACTGTGTTTTTGTGTCAATAATAATAATAAAAATAAAATAATAATAAATAATACAATATAATAATAATAATACAACAACAATAATAATAATAATAATAATAATACAATAATAATAATAATAATAATAATAATAACCAACAGAAACTGTGGTTTTGCGAAACGAAATCCAGCATATCTATCTTGTTTGCTGTGCCACACAACGTCGTTGTGTTGATAATAATAATAATAATAATAATAATAATAATAATAATAATAATAATAAACAACGTTATTTATATCCCACCACCATCTCCCCGCAGGGACTCGGGGCGGCTTACATGGGGCAGAGGCCTAAACAACATAAGGACAAAATAAACAGCAGCATAATACAAATCACAATATAAATAGATAAAACAGTAATACAGTATGAAGCAAGAGTATTATAACAGTTAAAGCCAAGCAATTAAAACAACAATACAAGGATAAAAAATTGCATTTAAAACACATAAATGGTAAGGCCATAATAAATACAGGATAGATTATTAAAAACCATCTGGGGCTGATAAGTTAATGAAATCCTCCCTTGGAAACAATCATGCCAAGAAAACACCATGATAGGTATTTATTTATTTTATTTATTACAACATTTATATCCCGCCCTTCTCGCCCGAGAGGGGACTCAGGGCGGCTTACAATAAACACACATATAAAAAATTATACAATACACTATAAATCAGATTAAAAATTATTAACTTACATCAACATTCATAAAAACATTCTAAAATACAAATGGGTATGCCTTGGGGTTCCAAAAGTCAGAACAAGTTGATAGTTTGCGAGTTGTTGTGATGATGATAGTTTACGGCTGACATTCTTGCACACTCATCCTACGCAAATTGTTAAGTAAATTTATTTCTGTAAGTTGTGAAACTTTCTTTGGGGTTTTACAAAGAATTCTTTAGCTATAAAGTGGTGGGGAAATTCCCTAAGTACGTGGCATTCATATCCATGATTTGGGGTTGCTGAGAGTTTTCCAGGTATTAGGACCATGTTCCAGAAGCATTCTCTCCTGACGTTTCACCCACATCTACGGCAGGCATCCTCAGAGATTGAGAGGTCTGTTGGAAACTGAAGTGGGGTTTATATATCTGTGGAATAATGTCCAGGGTTGGAGGCAAGTGTGAATGTTGCCATTGGCCACTTTGATTAGCACTGAAAATCCTGGCAGCTTCAAAGTCTGGCTGCTTCCTGCCTGGGGGAATCTTTTGTTGGGAGATGTCATGGAGAGGAGGGGAGAGCTTGCTCCAGAGTTAGAATCTAAATGGTAAGACATGGGATTCCACCTAAACGTCACGAAGAACTTCTTGATCGTAAGAACCGCCTGAGAGTAGACTAGACGAGTCTCCATCTTTGGGGGTCTTCAAGCTTGGATGGGCATCTTTCAGGAGCGCTTTAGTCCTGAAACGGAGAAGGGAATTAGACTAGATCAGGGGTCCTCAAACTTTTTAAGCCGAGGGCCGGTCCACAATCCTTCAGACTGTTGAGGGGCCGGATTATCATTTGAAAAAAATACAAACAAATTCAGATGCACACTGCATATGTCTTATTTGTAGTGCAAAAACAACAACAACAACAAGAACAATGAAAGAACAATACAATATTTAAAAATAAAAACAATTTTAACCAACATACATTTATCAGGATTTCAATGGGAAGTGTGGTCCTGCTTCTGGCCAATGAGATAGTCAAGTTAATTAGGGTTGTTGTTGTTGTTGTTGTTGTTGTGTGCCTTCAAGTTATTTCAGACTTTGGGTGAGCCCAAGTCTAAAATTTATTTATTTATTTATTTATTTATTATTTACTGCATTTATTTACTACATTTGTATCACACCCTTCTCACCCCAAAGGGGACTCAGAGTGGCTTACAAATTATATGTATATACAATATATTATATTATTAGCATAGCACAATATTAGCATTATATATTACTATATTGAACTATACCACTATACTGTAATATTATTAGTAATATTATATGTAATATAGAATATATAATTAATATTATTATATGGTATTATTATTGTATTGTATTACATTATAATATTATTATCAATATTATATGTATATAGAATATATTATATTATAAAACTGAGGGCGGGGGCCAGGTAAATGAACTCGGAGGGCCGCATCCGGCCCCCGGGCCTTAGTTTGGGGACCCCTGGACTAGATCAGTGATGGCCAACCTATGACACGCGTGTCAGCACTGACACGCCTGGCCATTTTTGCTGCCACGCTTCCCCATGCAGATTGATTGGATGACGAATGTCTTTTGTGGCCAAATTTGGTGTGATTTGGTCCAGTGGTTTTGTTGTTTACTCCATGGGAATTATGCACATTATATATATCTATTATTATATATATTATATAATATATATATATATAATAAATATATATATATTATATTATTATAATTATATTATTATTATATCTATATATATAAAAGAGTGATGGCATCACGGCGACCCACAAAACAACAAAACTACAGGCCCCCCAACCTCGAAATTTGACAACACAACCCATCATCCATGCCCCTAGGTTGATACAACAAAAAGAAAAGAAAAATAAAGTCCTAATTAGAGGGAGAGGAATAATTGCTTTTATCCAGTTAGAAGGCTAAGCTCCTCCAACTTGGTCTCCTAGCAACCCAATAAAAAATAATAAAAAACACTAAAAAATTAATACAATAAAATACTATAATAACAGAAAATAACTAAAAATAATACAAGAAAATAATAAAATATAATAAATAAAAAGATAACTTACAATAAAATTAATAAAAAAAATGCAAATAACGTCAAATAAAATTTACACAACAATTTTTAACCAATACCACCACCACTTTGCCACAGCAACTGGGCACAGCTAGTATTATATATATTATATATTATTATAATTATATTATTATTATTATTATAATTATATATTATATATTATTTTATAATACAATATAATACTATTAATACAATATAATAATATTAATTATAAATTATATATTACATGTAATATTATTAATAATATTACAATATATAGATATAGTACAATATGGTAATTTATTGCCAGTATTGTGCTATGCTAATAATATGATAGTGTATGTAAATTTAATTTGTAAGCCGCTCTGAGTCCCCTTCAGGGTGAGATGGGTGGGATATAAATGTATTAAATAAATAATAAATAAATAATATATAATAATTATATATTATTATATTATTATTATATATTATTATAATTATAATTATATATATATATATATTATTCTATTATTATTCTATTATTATTGTAGTATATTCTTATATCATTACAGTAGAGTCTCACTTATCCAACACTCGCTTATCCAACGTTCTGGATTATCCAACGCATTTTTGTAGTCAATGTTTTCAATATATTGTGATATTTTGATGCTAAATTCATAAATACAATAATTACTACATGGCATTACTGCGTATTGAACTACTTTTTCTGCCAAATTTGTTGTCTAACATGATGTTTTGGTGCTTCATTTGTAAAATCATAACCTAATTTGATGTTTAATAGGCTTGTCCTTAATGCCTCCTTATTATCCAACATATTCGCTTATCCAACATTCTGCCGGCCCGTTTATGTTGGATAAGTGAGACTCTACTGTATTATATTATTAAAACAATATAAAAAGATTATATTATAAAACGGAGGGCAGGGGCCAGGTAAATGACCTTGGAGGGCCTTAGTTTGGGGACCCCTGGACTAGATGGCCTTTGAGGTTCCCTCCAGCTCCATGATTCTTGAACCAACAAAGAGCAGAGTCCAAACTGTGCTTCCAGTCCCAGTTCCTAACCAAAGCTACCTGTCCAAAAATGATATATCTCATGGAGATTTCTTTTCTCTCTTTCTCGGTCGCTGCAGAGATGTTCCAGTTGTCAGCAAATCGGAGCCACCGTCGGCTGTTGTCACAAAGGGTGTGCCCAAACGTTTCACTACACATGTGCCATTGATACAGGTGAGACCTTCTGGCAATTCACCAGATAATGAGTCTGGTGGAAGCACCTGCTTTGGAGGCTTTTAAGCAGAGCTTGGATGGCCATCTGTCAGGACTGCTTTGATTGTGTTTCTCCTGCCTGGCAGAACGGTCTCTTCCAACTCTATGATTCTATGAAATGTACACTGAACTGAGGGTACATCTGCACTGTAGAACAAATTTATTTATTATTTATTATATTTATTTGCTACATTTATATCCCGCTCTTCTCACCCTGAAGAGGACTCAGAGCGGCTTACAAATCAAATGAACATACAATATATTATTAGCATAGCACAATATAAGCATTAAATTACTATATTGTACTATATCATAATATGGTAATATTATTAGTAAAATTATTTACTTAATATATAATATATAATTAATATTATTATATTATATTATTAGTATAATATTGTATTACATTATATTCTTATCAATATTATAAGTACAGTAGAGCATAGCATAATATAAGCATTAAATTACTATATTGTACTATATCATTATATGGTAATATTATTAGTAATATTATTTATTTAATATATAATATATAATTAATATTATTATTTTATATTATTAGTATAATATTGTATTACATTATATTCTTATCAATATTATAAGTACAGTAGAGCATAGCATAATATAAGCATTAAATTACTATATTGTACTATATCATAATATGGTAATATTATTAGTAATATTATTTATTTAATATATAATATATAATTAATATTATTATATTATATTATTAGTATAATATTGTATTACATTATATTCTTATCAATATTATAAGTACAGTAGAGCATAGCATAATATAAGCATTAAATTACTATATTGTACTATATCATAATATGGTAATATTATTAGTAATATTATTTATTTAATATATAATATATAATTAATATTATTATATTATATTATTAGTATAATATTGTATTACATTATATTCTTATCAATATTATAAGTACAGTAGAGCATAGCATAATATAAGCATTAAATTACTATATTGTACTATATCATTATATGGTAATATTATTAGTAATATTATTTATTTAATATATAATATATAATTAATATTATTATATTATATTATTAGTATAATATTGTATTACATTATATTCTTATCAATATTATAAGTACAGTAGAGCATAGCATAATATAAGCATTAAATTACTATATTGTACTATATCATAATATGGTAATATTATTAGTAATATTATTTATTTAATATATAATATATAATTAATATTATTATATTATATTATTAGTATAATATTGTATTACATTATATTCTTATCAATATTATAAGTACAGTAGAGCATAGCATAATATAAGCATTAAATTACTATATTGTACTATATCATAATATGGTAATATTATTAGTAATATTATTTATTTAATATATAATATATAATTAATATTATTATATTATATTATTAGTATAATATTGTATTACATTATATTCTTATCAATATTATAAGTACAGTAGAGCATAGCATAATATAAGCATTAAATTACTATATTGTACTATATCATTATATGGTAATATTATTAGTAATATTATTTATTTAATATATAATATATAATTAATATTATTATATTATATTATTAGTATAATATTGTATTACATTATATTCTTATCAATATTATAAGTACAGTAGAGCATAGCATAATATAAGCATTAAATTACTATATTGTACTATATCATTATATGGTAATATTATTAGTAATATTATTTATTTAATATATAATATATAATTAATATTATTATTTTATATTATTAGTATAATATTGTATTACATTATATTCTTATCAATATTATAAGTACAGTAGAGCATAGCATAATATAAGCATTAAATTACTATATTGTACTATATCATAATATGGTAATATTATTAGTAATATTATTTATTTAATATATAATATATAATTAATATTATTATATTATATTATTAGTATAATATTGTATTACATTATATTCTTATCAATATTATAAGTACAGTAGAGCATAGCATAATATAAGCATTAAATTACTATATTGTACTATATCATTATATGGTAATATTATTAGTAATATTATTTATTTAATATATAATATATAATTAATATTATTATATTATATTATTAGTATAATATTGTATTACATTATATTCTTATTAATATTATAAGTACAGTAGAGCATAGCATAATATAAGCATTAAATTACTATATTGTACTATATCATAATATGGTAATATTATTAATACAGTAGAGTCTCACTTATCCAAGCTCAACGGGCCGGCAGAAGCTTGGATAAGCGAATATCTTGGATAATAAGGAGGGATTAAGGAAAAGCCTATTAAACATCAAATTAGGTTATCAATGTTTTCACTATATCATGCTATTTTGGTGCTAAATTCGTAAATACAGTAATTACAACATAACATTACTGTGTATTGAACTACTTTTTCTGTCAAGTTTGTTGTATAACATGATGTTTTGGTGCTTAATTTGTAACATTGTAACCTAATTTGATGTTTAATAGGCTTCTCCTTAATCTCTCCGTATTATCCAACATATTCGCTTATCCAACGTTCTGCCGGCCCATTTAGCTTGGATAAGTGGGACTCTACTGTAATAATAATAATAATAATAATAATAATAATAATAATAATAATAATAATAATAATAATAAGTCCTAGACACTTCGGAAGTGTCCGACGTGTGATCCAATACAACAGCCAGCAGAGTGCCTGCTGTGGACTCAACTTGTTGTGTTTATAATAATAAAAATAAAAATAATAATAATAATAATAACAACAACAACAACAACACAGTCCTAGACACTTGGGAAGTGTTCAACTTGTGATTTTGTGAAACGAAATCCAGCATGTCTATCTTGTTTGCTGTGTGTAATAATAATAATAATAATAATAATAATAATAATAATAATAATAATGCAATAGAGTCTCACTTATCCAAGCTAAACGGATCAGCAGAAGCTTGGATAAGTGAATATCTTGGATAATAAGGAGGGATTAAGGAAAAGCCTATTAAACATCAAATTAGGTTATGATTTTACAAATTAAGCACCAAAGCATCATGTTTTACAACAAATTTGACATAAAAAGCAGTTCAATACACAATAATGTTTGTTGTAATTACTGTATTTAAGAATTTAGCACCAAAATATCACGATATATTGAAAACATTGACTACAAAAATGGCTTGGATAATCCAGAAACTTGGATAAGTGAGGCTTGGATAAGTGAGACTCTACTGTAACAATAATAATAATAATAATAATAATAATAATAATAATAATAATAAATATTAGTAGTCCTAGACACTTGGGAAGTGTCCGACGTGTGATCCAATACAACAGCCAGCAGAGTGCCTGCTGTGGACTCATCTTGTTGTGTTTCTAATAATAATAATAATAATAATAATAATAATAATAATAATAATAATAATAATAATAATAATAATAATACAATAACAACCAGTGCAGGTGGTCCCGGTGGTGATGGGCACACTGGGTGCCGTGCCAAAAGATCTCAGCCGGCATTTGGAAACAATAGACATTGATAAAATCACGATTTGCCAACTGCAAAAGGCCACCCTACTGGGATCTGCACGCATCATCCGAAAATACATCACACAGTCCTAGACACTTGGGAAGTGTTCAAGTTGTGATTTTGTGAAACGAAATCCAGCATATCTATCTTGTTTGCTGTGTCATAAAATAAAATAATAATAATAATAATAATAATAATAATAATAATAATAATACATCACACAGTCCTAGACACTTGGGAAGTGTTCGATTTGTGATTTTTTGATACGAAATCCAGCATATCTATCTTGTTTGCTGTGTCATAAAATAAAATAATAATAATAATAATAATAATAATAATAATAATAATAATAATAATACATCACACAGTCCTAGACACTTGGGAAGTGTTCGATTTGTGATTTTTTGATACGAAATCCAGCATATCTATCTTGTTTGCTGTGTCATAAAATAATAATAATAATAATAATAATAATAATAATAATAATAATAATAATACATCACACAGTCCTAGACACTTGGGAAGTGTTCGAGTTGTGATTTTGTGATACGAAATCCAGCATATCTATCTTGTTTGCTGTGTCATAAAATAAAATAATAATAATAATAATAATAATAATAATAATAATAATAATACATCACACAGTCCTAGACACTTGGGAAGTGTTCGAGTTGTGATTTTGTGATACGAAATCCAGCATATCTATCTTGTTTGCTGTGTCATAAAATAAAATAATAATAATAATAATAATAATAATAATAATAATAATAATACATCACACAGTCCTAGACACTTGGGAAGTGTTCGAGTTGTGATTTTGTGATACGAAATCCAGCATATCTATCTTGTTTGCTGTGTCATAAAATAAAATAATAATAATAATAATAATAATAATAATAATAATAATAATAATAATAATACATCACACAGTCCTAGACACTTGGGAAGTGTTCGATTTGTGATTTTTTGATACGAAATCCAGCATATCTATCTTGTTTGCTGTGTCATAAAATAATAATAATAATAATAATAATAATAATAATAATAATAATAATACATCACACAGTCCTAGACACTTGGGAAGTGTTCGAGTTGTGATTTTGTGATACGAAATCCAGCATATCTATCTTGTTTGCTGTGTCATAAAATAAAATAATAATAATAATAATAATAATAATAATACATCACACAGTCCTAGACACTTGGGAAGTGTTCGAGTTGTGATTTTGTGATACGAAATCCAGCATATCTATCTTGTTTGCTGTGTCATAAAATAAAATAATAATAATAATAATAATAATAATAATAATAATAATAATACATCACACAGTCCTAGACACTTGGGAAGTGTTCGATTTGTGATTTTTTGATACGAAATCCAGCATATCTATCTTGTTTGCTGTGTCATAAAATAAAATAATAATAATAATAATAATAATAATAATAATAATACATCACACAGTCCTAGACACTTGGGAAGTGTTCGAGTTGTGATTTTGTGATACGAAATCCAGCATATCTATCTTGTTTGCTGTGTCATAAAATAAAATAATAATAATAATAATAATAATAATAATAATAATAATAATAATAATAATACATCACACAGTCCTAGACACTTGGGAAGTGTTCGAGTTGTGATTTTGTGATACGAAATCCAGCATATCTATCTTGTTTGCTGTGTCATAAAATAAAATAATAATAATAATAATAATAATAATAATAATAATAATAATACATCACACAGTCCTAGACACTTGGGAAGTGTTCGATTTGTGATTTTTTGATACGAAATCCAGCATATCTATCTTGTTTGCTGTGTCATAAAATAATAATAATAATAATAATAATAATAATAATAATAATAATAATACATCACACAGTCCTAGACACTTGGGAAGTGTTCGAGTTGTGATTTTGTGAAACGAAATCCAGCATATCTATCTTGTTTGCTGTGTCATAAAATAAAATAATAATAATAATAATAATAATAATAATAATAATACATCACACAGTCCTAGACACTTGGGAAGTGTTCGAGTTGTGATTTTGTGATACGAAATCCAGCGTATCTCTTGTTTGCTGTGTCATAATAAAGTGATAATAATAATTATATATATAATTATATAATAAAGTGATGATAATAATAATAATATAGATATGCTGGATTTCGTATCACAAAATCACAAGTCGGACACTTCCCAAGTGTCTAGGACTGTGTGATGTATATCTATCAGCATATCTATCGTGTTTGCTGTGTCACACAATGTCGTTGTGTCAATAATAATAATAATAATACCCTTAGAAGTAGCTGGGATGAGTGGGAAAATCAGAAAGAAGATCTGGGTGTTGCAACAACTAGGAAGGTTGGAGATAAATAAACACTGCTTTGGGTCTCGATCCAGAGAGAAAGGTGGGACGAGGATCATGATGTTGGTGATGATGATGATGATCATCATCATCATCATCGTCATTTAATTACTTATTAATCACCCTCCATCCAAGATGCTCTAGGCCAGGGGTCCCCAAACTTTTTAAGCAGAGGGCCAGTCCACAATCCTTCAGACTGTTGAGGGGCCGAATTATCATTTGAAAAAAATACAAACAAATTCCTATGCAAACTGCACATGTCTTATTTGTAGTGCAAAACAACAACAACAACAACAACAACAAAAGAACAATACAATATTTAAAAATGAAAACAATTTTAACCGACATAAACCTATTAGGATTTCAGTGGAAAGTGTGGGCCTGCTACTGGCCAATGAGATAGTCAAGTTTATTAGAATTGTTGTTGTTGTTGTTGTTGTTGTGTGCCTTCAAGTCATGTCAGACTTTGGCCGAGCCTAAGTCTAAAATTAATTATTTATTTACTGCATGTATTTACTACATTTATATCCCACCCTTCTCACCCCGAAGGGGACTCAGAGCAGCTGTATGTACATACAATATATTATATTATTAGCATAACACAATATTAGCATTATATATTACTATATTGAACTATATCACTATACTATTATATAATATGTAATATATAACATATAATTAATATTATTATATGGTATTACAATTAGTATTATATTATAAAACATAAGATTATTATCAATATTATATGTATATACAATATATTATATTATTAGCATAACACAATATTAGCATTATATATTACTATATTGAACTATATCACTATACTATTATATAATATGTAATATATAACATATAATTAATATTATTATATGGTATTACAATTAGTATTATATTATAAAACATAAGATTATTATCAATATTATATGTATATACAATATATTATATTATTAGCATAACACAATATTAGCATTATATATTACTATATTGAACTATATCACTATACTATTATATAATATGTAATATATAACATATAATTAATATTATTATATGGTATTACAATTAGTATTATATTATAAAACATAAGATTATTATCAATATTATATGTATATACAATATATTATATTATTAGCATAACACAATATTAGCATTATATATTACTATATTGAACTATATCACTATACTATTATATAATATGTAATATATAACATATAATTAATATTATTATATGGTATTACAATTAGTATTATATTATAAAACATAAGATTATTATCAATATTATATGTATATACAATATATTATATTATTAGCATAACACAATATTAGCATTATATATTACTATATTGAACTATATCACTATACTATTATATAATATGTAATATATAACATATAATTAATATTATTATATGGTATTACAATTAGTATTATATTATAAAACATAAGATTATTATCAATATTATATGTATATACAATATATTATATTATTAGCATAACACAATATTAGCATTATATATTACTATATTGAACTATATCACTATACTATTATATAATATGTAATATATAACATATAATTAATATTATTATATGGTATTACAATTAGTATTATATTATAAAACATAAGATTATTATCAATATTATATGTATATACAATATATTATATTATTAGCATAACACAATATTAGCATTATATATTACTATATTGAACTATATCACTATACTATTATATAATATGTAATATATAACATATAATTAATATTATTATATGGTATTACTATTAGTATTATATTATATAACATAAGATTATTATCAATATTATATGTATATACAATATATTATATTATTAGCATAACACAATATTAGCATTATATATTACTATATTGAACTATATCACTATACTATTATATAATATGTAATATATAACATATAATTAATATTATTATATGGTATTACTATTAGTATTATATTATATAACATAAGATTATTATCAATATTATATGTATATACAATATATTATATTATTAGCATAACACAATATTAGCATTATATATTACTATATTGAACTATATCACTATACTATTATATAATATGTAATATATAACATATAATTAATATTATTATATGGTATTACTATTAGTATTATATTATATAACATAAGATTATTATCAATATTATATGTATATACAATCTATATATATAAAAGAGTGATGGCATCACGGCGACCCACAAAACAACAAAACTACAGGCCCCCCAACCTCGAAATTTGACAACACAACCCATCATCCACGCCTCTAGGTTGATACAACAAAAAGAAAAGAAAATTAAAGTCCTAATTAGAGAGAGAGGAATAATTGCTTTTATCCAATTGCTGCCAGTTAGAAGGCTAAGCTCCTCCAACTTGGTCTCCTAGCAACCCAATAAAAAATAATAAAAAACATTAAAAAATAATTTAAAACACTAAAAATTAATACAATTAAATACTATAATAACAGAAAATAACTAAAAATAATACAAGAAAATAATAAAATATAATAAATAAAAAAGATAACTTACAATAAAATTAATTAAAAAAAATACAAATAACGTCAAATAAAAATTACACAACCATTTTTAACCAATACCACCACCACTTTGCCACAGCAATGCGTGGCCGGGCACAGCTAGTATATTATATTATTAAAACTAATAAAAAATATTATATTATAAAACTGAGGGCGAGGGCCAGGTAAATGATGTTAGAGGGCCGCATCCGGCCCCCGGGCCTTAGTTTGGGGAGCCCTGCTCTAGGCAATTTACAAGCTAAATTGTAAATGATGATGATATTCATGGTTTTTCCTCTGTTCTACCTCTAGGTTGTTTGTTAACCGAAGAGACCTTCTCGCTCAACTGCCCCAGACATAAGGTGAGTGTGCAAACGGGTTGGATGGGCCGTGGTTCTGTGAGAGATGTCGAGACTGGATGGCCATCTGTCGGGAAGGTTTTGATTGTGTCCTGCCTGGCAGAAAAAGGTTGGACTGGATGGTCTCTTGGGGTCCCATCCATTGCAAGGAAATCGGAGAGCTTTTGCTGGAGCCGAGGCCTTTGTCTTGCGCTGACCAGGCCTCCCGTATAATTCAATCATCCTGGCGGGTTGCTTCCTGCCTGCCGCCTTTCTCCCGGTTTCCAAGCCAAGGTTGCACCTGGTTGTTGGCAATTGAAAGCAGACGGCATTCCTGAACCCCCCGGAAAAGGGGATCCTCTCCAGCCAGTCCTGCTTTTAACAGCCTGGCCTTGCAGCAACCAACCCTTTGAAATTCTGGAGTCATGTTAAAAAAAAACACCAACACCTATATTGTCGTGTTTTGCAAAGATACTGTATGTGTGTTAACTGGAAAATCAAATGCATGAAGCCAGTTGGCTGAGTTTGCAAGGACCTGGGAATCTAAACCTTCCTTGCTGAGTTTCTCCATCTATATATATAAAAGAATAATGGCATCACGGCAGCGGACAAAACAACAAAAGTAAACACCCCACAACCTCGAAAATTGACATCACAACCCCTCATCCATGCCTCTAGGTTGATACAACAAAAAGAAAAGAAAAATAAAGTCCTAATTAGAGGGAGAGGAATAATTGTTTTTATCCAATTGCTGCCAGTTAGAAGGCTAAGCTTCGCTCACTTGGTCTCCTAGCAACCTACTCAGCCCAGGGGACCCTTTACCTTAAGTACCACCAGTTCCTCAATACTTTATTTCCCATACCACCATACTTCGCCACAGCAACGCGTGGCCGGGCACAGCTAGTACCTTATAACCTCTGAGGATGCCTGCCATAGATGTGGGCAAAACATCAGGAGAGAATGCTTCTGGAACATGGCCATGCAGCCCGGAATACATACAACAACCCTATATTGTCATGGTTTGCAAAGATACTATATGTGTGTTAACTGGAAAATCAAATGCATGAGTTTGCAAGGACCTGGGAATCGGTTTGCAACTGTTGCTATCCTGCTGCTGGGGAACTGATTTGAACAGGCAATCAGAGGGCACTTGATGAGCCAACCTGGACATAGTATATTATTTGAGAACACAGAAATGCTTGACTGGCCTAAAAAGATAAAAGGTAAAGGTTTCCCCTGACGTTAAGTCCAGTCATGTCTGACTCTGGAGGTTGGTGCTCATCTCCATTTCTTAGCCGAAGAGCCGGCGTTGTCTGTAGACACTTCCAAGGTCATGTGGCCGGCATGACTGCATGGAGTGCTCTTACCTTCCCGCCTGAGCGGTACCTATTGATCTACTCACATTTGCAACTGTTGCTATCCTGCTGCTGGGGAACTGATTTGAACAGGTTGCTGTAAGCAATCAGAGGGCACTTGATGAACCAACCTGGACATAGTATATTATTTGAGAACACAGAAATGCTTGACCAGTCCAACAACCATCATGTCAGACTACACAGAGAAGCCATTGAAATCCACAAGCATGTGGACAGCTTCAACAGAAAGGAGGGAACCATGAAAACGAACAAAATCTGGCTACCAGTATTAAAAAACTCAAAAATCAGAACAATAAATAAGAAGCAACACTCTGAAAACAGAGGAGTTCCAGGCATGAATCAACCAGGGGCAGCTAATGACTCTGAACAAAGGATGCCCCCAGGCAGGAAAAGCCATGAAATGAACCTTTCCAATGCTAATTAAGGTGATTAACTGCAACATTCACACTGACCTTCAACTGACAAGAGTTCTTCCGTCACCCTGGACTTCCCACAGATATATCTAAACCTTCCTTGCTGAGTTTCTCCATACCTTATAACCTCTGAGGATGCCTGCCATAGATGTGGGCAAAACATCAGGAGAGAATGCTTCTGGAACATGGCCATGCAGCCCGGAATACATACAACAACCCTATATTGTCATGGTTTGCAAAGATACTATATGTGTGTTAACTGGAAAATCAAATGCATGAGTTTGCAAGGACCTGGGAATCGGTTTGCAACTGTTGCTATCCTGCTGCTGGAGAACCGGTTTGAACAGGTTTCTCTGTTTTATGGACTAAGAAAGGACTGCCCATGACTGCTGATTTCTGTAAGCAATCAGAGGGACCATTGTAAAAAATTGTTCTGTTGATCTTTTGGACTTAGTAAAAGTTCCTGTGTTATTTGTTCTTCAAAGCTGAATTCTGCAGGGTGACTCTGAGCTTATGTCCACACGTAAGAGCTTCCATCTATCATCCACAATCCCCAACATATATGTACAATTTTCTTATCGTATCAGAAGCGACTTGGGAACATACTGTAAGTCGCTTCTGGTGTGAGAGAATTGGCCGTCTACAGAGACGTTGCCCAAGGGATGCCCGGATGTGTTTCCATCCTGCTGGGAGGCTTCTCTCATGTCCCCGCATGGGAAGCTGGGGCTGACAAGCAGAAGCTCACCCCCGTCTCGTAGATTCAAACTGCCAGTCTTCAGGTCAATAGTTCAGTCGGCGCAAGGGTTTAACCAAGGAGAACAAAAAAAGGTTTTATGTTTTGCCTCGAAAACGTAATAGGTTTTAAGTTTTGCATGAAAATTGTATAGGTTTTACTTTTTCGATTGAAAACGCTATAGGTTCTACATTTTGCTTGAAAATGGTATAGGTTGTACATTTTGCCTTGGAAATTTCATAAGTTTCACTTTTTTCCTTTGAAAACTATATAGGTTTAACGTCTTGCCTGAAAATTATATAGGTTTGACATTTTGCCTTGAAAACTGCATAGGTTTTATGTTTTGCTTTAAAACTGTATAGGGTTTTACTTTTTTCCCCTTTGGAAACTATATGTGTTTTTACGTTTTGCTTGAAGATTGCATACGTTTTAAACATTTCCTTGAAAACTCTAGGTTTTCCCTTTTGTATAGGTTTTACTTTTTGGCTTGAAAATTGTATAGGGTTTTACTTTTTCCGTTTGGAAACGATATGGGTTTTTACGTTTTGCTTGAAGATTGCATACGTTTTAAACGTTTCCTTGAAAACTCTAGGTTTCCCCTTTTTGCTGGAACATTGTATAGGTTTTACTTTTTGGCTCGAAAATTGTATAGGGTTTTACTTTTTCCGTTTGGAAACTATATGGGTTTTTACATTTTGCTTGAAGATTGCATACGTTTTAAACGTTTCCTTGAAAACTCTAGGTTTCCCTTTTTTGCTGGAACATTGTATAGGTTTTACTTTTTGGCTCGAAAATTGTATAGGGTTTACTTTTTGGCTTGAAAATTGTATAGGGTTTACTTTTTGGCTTGAAAATTGTATAGGGTTTTTACTTTTTCCCTTTGGAAACTATATGGGTTTTTACGTTTTGCTTGAAGATTGCGTACGTTTTAAACATTTCCTTGAAAAATCTAGGTTTTCCCTTTTGTATAGGTTTTACTTTTTGGCTCGAAAATTGTATAGGGTTTTGCGTTTCGCCTTGGGAAATCGTAACCTGAGGTTTGAGCCCACAAATATCAGACCGTGTGTAGGAATTAATGAACGGTTTTCCACTGGGCTGTGTCCAGAAAAAAGCTTGTTTCGGCAACTCGAGCTTTTTGCTCGGAAAATTCTCTCCGTTTTTCATTTGTTTTCCTTCCCCGAAAAGAGGCCCTTTCTTCTACGCCCGTCTGTTTCTTTCCCGTCCCTGCCTCTCGAACAGGGAGGCGGGGACACCAATAGCACAAAGCAAGAAGCGCTTGTGGGTTTTGGAGGCTGAAAATCCGGACCCGCTTCCAATTAATGGAGGCCAAACGGAAGAAGGAGAGGGCAAGGAGACGCCGGAGCCCCGTTGCCATTGTGGCCGCGAATGGGCTTTCTGCCGCCCCCTTGTTGTGCCTCCTCCGCGCAAGGCCTGGATGCCTTTGAAAGGAATCAAAGAAAGGAAGAAAAGGAGGAGGAGAGGAGAGGGAAGGGGCCGCAAACGCATCTCCGCAGCCTGTCAAGGGCCTATGCCTTCCTTTCTTTCTGTTTTTCCTTTTTATCTGGGGCTGGTGGAGGCGCACAGCGGCATTAGCAACGTGAATTAATGCCCAATGAATGAAGCAAGGGAGTCCTCTAGTTGTCAGCCGCAGCCTGGCACAAGGAGCTCTGCGGTGGGTCGGCCCTCGCCAAAGCCAGGAACGAAATCCGGGAACGGAGCCCTGAAACTAATGGCTTGCTTCTCTGCCAAATGAACAATTTACGGTAGCATTTTATTAAATCATACTCGTACATCCAATTGGATACCCAGTATTTGTTCCATCTGATGAACATACAGAGTCTGTGCCATTTTCTTCTTCGTCGTGTCTGTGAAGTAGCACATATGGATTTATCAGCGCATTCACAGAGCTGGTGAGTCGGCCCTCACCAAAACCAGGAATCCGGGAACGGAGCCGCGCATTTGTGGAGCAGGTTGGTCGGGCCTCACCAAAACCAGAAACAGAATCCTGGAACCAATGGCTTGCTTCTCCGCCAAATGAACAATTTACGGTAGCATTTTATTAAAGTCATACTCGCACGTCCAATCGGATACCCAGTATTCGTTCCATCTGAGGAACGTACAGAGTGTGTGCCATTTTCTTCTTCGTGGTGTCTGTGAAATCGCACATATGGGTTTAGCCGTGCATTCGCGGAGCAGGTGGGTCGGCCCTCACCAAAACCAGGACCGATTTCCAGGAACGGAGCCCTGTAGCCTTTTATTAAAGTCATACTCCCACATCCAATTGGATACCCAGTCCTTGTTCCATCTGATGAACATACAGAGTGTGTGCCATTTTCTTCTTCGTGGTGTCTGTGAAGTAGCACATATGGATTTATCAGCGCATTCGCGGAGCAGGTGGGTCGGACCTCACTAAAACCAGGACCGAATTCCAGGAACACAGCCCTGTAACATTTTATTAAAGTCATACTTGCACGTCCAATCGGATACCCAAATCTGGCTCAGCTGGTGAATGTACAAAGTTTGTGCCATTTTCTTCTTCATGGTGTCTGTGAAAACGCACATATGGATTTATCAGCGCATTCACAGAGCTGGTGAGTTGGCCCTCACTAAAACCAGGAATCCGGGAACGGAGCCCTGAAACTAATGGCTTGCTTCTCTGCCAAATGAACAATTTACAGTAGCA
This sequence comes from Anolis carolinensis, assembly GCF_035594765.1. NCBI lineage: Eukaryota > Metazoa > Chordata > Lepidosauria > Squamata > Anolidae > Anolis > Anolis carolinensis. The sequence goes on from NW_026943824.1 coordinate 5,529,863, forward strand.
TTTTATTAAATCATACTCGTACATCCAATTGGATACCCAGTATTTGTTCCATCTGATGAACATAGAGTCTGTGCCATTTTCTTCTTTGTGGTGTCTGTGAAATCGCACATATGAGTTTAGCCGCACATTCGCGGAGCAGGTGGGTCGACCCTCACCAAAACCAGGACCGAATTCTGGAAACGGAGCCCTGTAGCATTTTATTAAAGTCATACTCGCACGTCCAATTGGATACCAAGTCCTGGTTCCATCTGATGAACATACAGAGTGTGTGCCATTTTCTTCTTCGTGGAGTCTGTGAAGTAGCACATATGGGTTTAGCCGCGCATTCGCGGAGCAGGTGGATCAGGCCTCACCAAAACTAGGAACAGAATCCTGGAACCAATGGCTTGCTTCTCCACCAAATGGACTATTTATGGTAGCATTTTATTAAAGTCATACGCACACGTCCAATTGGATACCCAGTCCTGGTTCCATCTGATGAACATACAGAGTGTGTGCCATTTTCTTCTTCGTGGTGTCTGTGAATTAGCACATATGAATTTATCAGCGCATTCGTGGAGCAGGTGGGTCGGCCCTCACCAAAACCAGGAATCTGTGAACAGAGCCCTGAAACTAATGGCTTGCTTATCCACCAAATGAACAATTTATGGTAGCATTTTATTAAAGTCATACTCGTACGTCCAATCGGATACCCAGTATTTGTTCCATCTGATGAACATACAGAGTGTGTGCCATTTTCTTCTTGTTGTTGTCTGTGAAATCGCATATATGGGTTTAACTGCGCATTTGCGGGGCAGGTGGGTCGGCCCTCACTAAAACCAGGACCGAATTCCAGGAACACAGCCCTGTAACATTTTATTAAAGTCATACTTGCACGTCCAATCGGATACCCAATTCTGGCCCAGCTGGTGATTGTTCAAAGTTTGTGCCATTTTCTTCTTCATGGTGTCTGTGAAGTAGCACATACGGATTTATCAGTGCATTCGCAGAGCTGGTGCGTCGGCCCTCACCAAAACCAGAAATCTGGGAACGGAGCCCTGAAACTAATGGCTTGCTTCTCCGCCAAATGAACTATTTACTGTAGCATTTTATTAAAGACATACTCGTACATCCAGTCAGATACCCAGTATTCGTTCCATCTGAGGAACGTACAGAGTGTGTGCCATTTTCTTCTTCATGGTGTCTGTGAAAACGCACATATGGGTTTAACCGTGCATGCATGGAGCAGTTCGGTACCTTCTAGTTATCTTAAAATGAAACATTTTGGCAGAGGTCCCGCCCACACTCCCCCATACTGTATAAATGCCCATGGGAAGGGCTGAGCCTCAGTTTTTTTTCCACTGCTTAGAGTGTGTGCCATTATTTGTTGTACCATAGATGTCCTTAGTGGTTAGTCACTCATAGAAGGTGACAAAGAAGAAACGTGCCAAGAGGAAGAAGGCTACTCAAGCAAATCCTTGTCGGGACCTCCTTACACCTGGAAATCGATGTCCTCATTGTGAAAGAAAGGCAGTTTGGGTCCAGAATGGGTCTCTACAGTCACTTATGGATCCACCGCCAAGACTCTGCCCTGGGAAGGCAACCGGACTCATGGGCCACCAGGGACCACCTATGATGACCCAGTCCTGGCTTTTGGAGAGAGACAAAGGGACCCACAGAATTTGTGCAATTCAGTTTGTGGGACGGCAACATCCCCACCTATAGTTCAACACCTTTGGATAACCTTTTTTTTTTGGAAAAATTATTAAATATTAAAAATTAAAGTCTATTAAAATACCTCGTGCCACAGGGAGAGGCAAGTAATACATTAATTGTTATTTTCATCATCATCATCATCATTATAAAACAACACAGCACCCACCCCTTAAAGAATTCTTTAAAATTTTTATTTTAATCCAGGTATTTTCTGGCAGCCAGTTGGCGAATACAAATGGCGTGTTTGCATGCGTTTGCTGCTCGATATTGACTTCCCTTTGCTTTTAAAACCAAGCATTCGTTTTCAGTGCAATCTGAATGTCATCTTTTCAGACGGCAGAATGGGCACCCCCCAAAAACACCTTGAGGTCGTCTTCTGCTATTTTGATATTAATTCTTCCTCCCTTCTCTTTCCTTCTGTTGCAGAAGCAGCCCTTATAATGCTCCGAGCACGAAGGGGGACACCGTCATCTCCGCCAAAGTCTCAGCTCCGGGGAGAAGGGAAGCGGGGGGCGTTTCGAACCCCGAACCCCGTCGACGGGCAGCGGCTGCCACCTAAAAGGACTCCTATTCGGGAGCGGCAAAGAGAATGTAACCCAGCCGTCTTGCTCTCCGAGACCTACGCTTCCCCTCCCCGTTATTATTTTTTAATTTTGCAATAGTACTTCGACTGTGAAAAAAACCTGCCTCCGGAATCTGCCTTTGCTGAGGCCACTCCCATCCGATCCTGAACCGGATCCCGGAAACCCTACTCAATCCGGCACAGGACTTTGGCTCCAAAAAGCCCTCCTCTTTCCAGGTTGGTGCGAGACCGTCCAGTTCCGGGTTTTCCCGCCTTCTCCGGATGCAACCCGGGTCCAGTGGCGAAGAGAAGAGGAAACTCCAGTTCCGGGTTTTGACTCCTCCCTTCTCCCTTCCTTCACTTAGGAGCTGTAAACCAATACTGAGAAGCTCAGATCTTCTACCTGGGACACGGCTGCTGGCAAAACCTGGCCCGGAATTTATTGTTGTTCTTTTTCCCGGAACGGATCCCAAAGATCTGCGGATTCCTAGAGGCTCTTGTTTTGGAAACTTGACATCCTGTGGCCGGATTTCCGGCGCGTGGCGGAGCCCGAGTCCCCCGTCGATACCGATCCCGCAGGACCCAATACCAGACTCTCTTTCCGGGCCCCAGAGAGGAGTGGGGCCCAGGTCCGGAGCCCGGTAGAAGCGCAGCCGTGGGCCGCCGTCCTCGCTCACGTCTCGCGTCGTCGTTTTTTGCCGATCTGATCTATTTTTGCCTTCAGCAGACCTCATGGTGCGTGTGCGTGTATGTGTGTTTTTTCTGTATATATATGTGATCCGCGTGTAAAACAAAACAAACAAAAAAAACAAAAACGGAAACAAAAAAGCACCCCGACGTTTTTTGGGAAACAAATGCCGCGTCGCTTTGGTTCGTTCGCTCGTTTGGTTTTGGGTTTTTTGGGGGATAATTATTATTATTATTATTAGTTTGCTTTCCGTCCCTGTCTGCCCGAACTGCTCCCCATCCGCTCCATCTCCCTCGCCGCCTCCTTTTCCGCTGTATCGTTTGCCATTTCTCTTCCTCGGGATCCACGGATCCAGCTCTCGCCTTCCTTCGCCTCTTGCTTCAAAAGGGAAAAACAAAGGAAATGCAGAATACGAGATGCTACAAAGGCCTTTCTACGTCATTGTTTTGTTACCCTGCTTTGGTTTGTCGTGAGCCGTTCCAAGGCGGGACCTTCCCCTTCTAAACGGGAATAGAAACAAACCCATTTTTGGGAGTTTTTGGTAGTTGCTAAAAGTATGGCGGAAGCGCTATACACAGCCCAATGCAACCCTATAGCTAGTAGGTACAAATCCCATTGATATCATTATAAATTAGGGACTCAATCCCGGCCGATCCAGGAAGCTAAGTAGAGTCAACTGTGGTTCCTCATTGGATGGGAAACCACCAGTGCATCCCAGTTACCATAGGCTTTATTCTTGCCGAAGAAAGCCTTACGGAATCCATGCTTTGCCATAAGTCGATGACTTGAAGATACCTGAAAACACACAATTAGAAACCTCTCCCGCGTTGGTCCTTTCCTGGTTGGTGTGTGCAGCACCTCCATCCACAACACATCCACAACACACAAAATTACCTCTTTTGAGAACTAGGTCCTTATTTTGGGCATCTCATTGGCCCCTAAAAAATAGCCCTTGAATCCACCCGGGTTGCCCAAACTTGCTTGAATTCATTGCTGGTCAAGTTTAGTATTTCAGGATGACAAAGAAGGAACCAATCCATTGTTTTTAGTGTGAAATGTTTTCTTGTTGGCAAATTAATTTCCTAGTGAGAATGTCTCCAAGGGGAACCTCTCTACGCTGTCGAATGCACGCAGCTTGATACCATTTTAATCCTTATGGCTCAATGCTATGGAATGGTGGGAGTTGTAGTTTGCCAAGGCATGAGCAGTTAGGGTAGATAGAGAAGGCTCAAGGCCTTGGAAGGCTCCCAGGTTTCCATCGCATTGCCCCCGTGGCACTTAGAGTGGTATCAATCTGTGTTAATGCCACGGTGTAGATGCACCCAAAGCTCCTCTTCGAGGGGTGGAAAGTAATTCCCGTTTCGGAATTTTGTTTGCATCTCAATTGAAATAAAACTGGGATATGATGATTATTATTAACATTATTATTAATAATATTTTATGGAAATGTCTAATTTTGTGCACCATTATTATTATTATTATTATTATTAATAATAATAATAATAATAATAATAATAGTAATAATAAGTGAAATGGTGCACAGAATGAGACATTTCCGTGACTGCAAATGGGCCACAGAGCGAAGCTCAAACTGTGTTAAAGCCATGGTGTAGATGCATCCAAACCTACTATTTGAGGGGTGGAAAGTAATTCCTGTTTCCAGTTGGGAATTTTGTTTGCATCTTAATTGAGATAAAACTGGGATAATATTATTATTAACATTATTATTAATAATATTATAATAATTATTATAAATATAATAATAATAATAATAATTAATAATAATAATTAATAATAATCAAAATGGTGCACAGAATGAGGCATTTCCGTGACTGCAAATTTGCCACAGAGTGAAGCTCAAACTGTGTTAATGCCATGGTGTAGATGCATCCAACCCTCTTTGAGGAATGAAAAATAATTCCTGTTTCCAGTTAGGAATTTTGTTTGCATTTCAATTGAGATAAAACTGGGATATTATTATTATTATTATTTATTATTATTATTAATTATTATTATTAATTATTATTAATTATTGTTATTGTTATTGCTATTAATAATAATAATAATAATAATAATAATAATAATAATAATAATAATGGTGCACAGAATGAGGCATTTCCGTGACTGCAAATGGGCCACAAAGCGAAGCTCAAACTGTGTTAATGCCATGGTGTAGATGCATCTAAACCTATTCTTTGAAGGGTGGAAACTAATTTCTGTTTCGAATTACGAATTTTGTTTGCATCTCAATTGAGATAAAACTGGGATATTATTATTATTATTATTAACATTATTAATAATTAATATTTTAATAATAATAATAATCCAAATGGTGCACAGAATGAGACATTTCCGTGTCTGCAAACAAGCCACAGAGCTAAGTGTTTGAAGTCGGAGAGCCTTGGAAAGTCACCTTTGATGGCCGAGAGGTTTCCTCATCTCCGCCATCCGCCAATCCCCGGAGGCCTCCTTCATGGTGGGACCAATGGGAAACCCCACTGGTCTCACGTTACGGACCGAAATCCCAAAGCAGAAATGTTGTGATATCCTTCTTTGTGCATTTTTCATGAAGGTGCCCTTTGTCAGAAACGAGAGGAGAGATTTCAGCCTCTGGTCATGGGCTTCTTTGTCACTCCACGGAGAGGAGAAGAGACCCTTGAATGCAACTAATTTCTACTTCTCCTTCAACGAAGGACACGTTCCTGAAACCATTCGGAGACGTGGAAGGCTCGGACGTGGCCAAATATATTTGCAAGGAAACGGGGAGCAAACAAACTCCTTTCCATGCACGTTGAAGCTCTTAAAAATGTTGGAAATTCCTCTAAATGGAAGCAAATGTCCCATCTCGGCAATCACACTTTTGAGCAACTTATCAGGAAGATGGCACCGAATTGAGTTATAAAAGTTATAATTGAGTTATAATTGGTTCCATATTTGCTCTGTTCTGAAAATGTCGACCAGGTCCATGCAAATAATCTTGCAAGATGTATCTGGAATCCTAGAAAGAGATCCCCAAGAGCCATCCAGTCCAGCCTCCTTCCAGGCAGGAAGATACCATCTAAGCCCTCCCGACAGATGGCCAGAAAATCTCCAGAGAAGGGGACTCTATGGTTGAATAGCTTTGCTTCCTCCTGAACAGGATATCCTTTCAAATATGGCTGGAAGTTGGGTCACCTTCCAACTTGTCCACATTTATTTATTTCGTGTCAAAGGCATTGCACAATAAATAAATACATTTTAAAATGTACATTTTAAAATGTAAGCAACTGAATAGTTTTAGACCAAAAGCATTGGATGAATGGACTTGTCTACATGCTTTGCCCAGACACAGGATTATTCCAGTCGACCAAAAGGAGAATAGAGTGAGATTATTACTTCCCTCCATTTAGGTGACAGAATCGCGTTGGCCTTTTCCGCCGCCGCATCACACCGTCGACTCACGTTGCGTTTGCGCTCCACTAAGACTCCTAGATCCCTAGTTTCGAGCCAGATGTCTTAGGTTCATGTTTATTGCCAAAGCGTAGCCCTCCTATTAGTTTTGGCCCAGCTCTTTATTCATATTTTGGATTCCAATTTGGGATTGTTTACAAGTTCGGTCATCACTCGAGTCATTGATAACGATGTTAACGAGCGGCGAGCCCAGGATCAAATCGCACTCGGCTCCCCAAAAGTTACTTCGCTCCATGACAATAATAATAATAATAATAATAATAATAATAATAATAATAATAATAATAATAATAATAATAAACAGGAAAAACTCAGCAATTAAGGCCAAGATTGAAAAATCAGCTGATGACCCAAAATGCAGACTGTGCAAGGAAACCAACGAAACCATTGATCATCTCCTCAGCTGCTGTAAGAAAATTGCACAGACAGACTACAAACAGAGGCACAACTATGTGGCCCAAATGATCCATTGGAACTTATGCCTCAAGTAGCACCTCCCAGCAGTAAAGAACTGGTGGGATCACAAAACCTGCAAAAGTCTTGGAAAATGAGCACGCAAAGATCTTTTGCCGCCTGAGATCTTTTGGCACAGCACCCAGTGTGCCCATCACCACTGGGACCACCTGCACTGGTTTCTGCCAGAGTCTTTGAAGTTCAGTCTTGAGGTCCTGATAGCGGCTGAGTTTTTCCTGTTGTTTTTCGTCAATGCAACTGTCACCTAGGATGGCAACATCAATGATCCAAACCTTTTTCTTTTCCACAACTGTGATGTCTGGTGTGTTGTGTTCCAGAACTTTGTCAGTCTGGATTCGGAAGTCCCACAGTATCTTTGCGTGCTCATTTTCCGATATTTTTGCAGGTTTGTGATCCCACCAGTTCTTTCCTGCTGGGAGGTGGTACTTGAGGCATAAGTTCCAATGAATCATTTGGGCCACATAGTTGTGCCTCTGTTTGTAGTCTGTCTGTGCGATTTTCTTACAGCAGCTGAGGAGATGATCCATGGTTTCATCGGTTTCCTTGCACAGTCTGCATTTTGGGTCATCAGCTGATTTTTCGATCTTGGCCTTATTATTATTATTATTATTATTATTATTATTATTATTATTATTATTATTTTATTATGACACAGCAAACAAGACGAAGATCTGGGTCTATTTGGCCTCCAGAAAACAAGGATGTCATATTGGAAGAAGCAGGCTTTATTTTTCGGAGACTAGGACCCAATGGAGCCTTGGGTTCAAATGGTAGGAAAGGAGAACACAAAATTCCTGATTCTAAGAGCCGTGTCAACAATGGAGAAGCTGGATGACCATCTGTCTATGGGGCTTTGATTGTGCTTTTTGTGTATGGCAAGGGCTTGGACTGGATAACCTTTAGGGATCCCTTTAATTCTGTTGTTCATTGGGAAACATCCTAATTAATTCATCAATCGACCTTATTTTTTGGCTCTTTTCGAGAGTTCGAGAGGAGCATTTTTCTGCTGGTTTGCGTCCATTCATCTCCCCACTTTTCCATAATATTTCCCCCATATGTGCCCCATATCCCATCATCCTCGCACCGACATTCGCCGCTTTGCTGGCCACCCGACCCACCCGACCCGCCGGCTGTCTTTCGATTGGCATCTTGTACATAATGACTGTAAAATGGCGAAAAAACCGTTGTGTATTATATCTTGCCTCATTCTATAGTGTATATATATGTATACATATACATATATATAATATATATGAGAGATGTAAATGTTAAAAAAACCCTAGTGTTCTTATTTAGTATATTGCTTCACACTGAAGACTGTGTGTAACGAGCTTTCTAAAAGAAATTTATTTTCCTTAAGAGTTACAAAAAAAAAAGAAAGAAAGTAAAAAAAATAATAATAACGAGGACCTTGAATTCAAAACATCAATAAAGATTCAACAATTGTTTTGGATGTCTGTAGAGTCCCCTAGTAACCTATTTTATTCCCAATGGGGAGTAAGCATCAGGATAGAGGAATATATTTATATTTACTACTAGCGTTGCCCGGGTTATTGTACGAAATGCATAAGGTTGTAGGAGAACCACAACTCACATCATGCCAGGTGGACCCCCAGAAACTCCATCCGTACTTAAAAGTTTGTTATGTTGGGCAAGTTTGTTCTGTTGATGTCATCAATACATGCCTACGTCCTCATTGCCAGAATCTTCAGTTGATGATGTCATCTGTACGTCCTCAAAGTCCTATAGACACTAGACATGTCCAAAAAATCGTTTTGAATCGTATATCGGAATTATTTCGGATAGTTCTCGCTTTTTGATACGCATTCCGAGACATTGTCTCACAGCGCAACCAGCAATGTAATTCGAACCATTGTTGGCCCATTCTCTAATTGTCTCTTAATGTTTCGTTAATTTCCCCCCCCCCCTCCCTCAAAAAATTTTAAATATATTTTTAAAAATATTTTTTTAAAAATGTTTGTTTCTGCAACCTACCTAGAATGGGAGCTTAGTGCAGCCTAACTTGGCTGCCGCTCCCCAGCCAATCAGAAGCTTCCATGATGGACGCAAAGGTGGGGGCTAGGGTTGATGAGGATAACTCAAGAAATGAGGGCGGGAGAGCCCTGTAAAAGCCCACCCCCCCTCCCCCTGGGTTCCTTTTTTTTTTTTTGCGATTGCGCATGCGCGTCCGCCGTTTTAGAAACATTTAGCATCATTACGAATTTTCAGAAATATCTGAAATTTTTGGGTGAAAAAATCGGAAATACTTTCTATATCGAAGCGCCAGCGCCCCCTACTTTACAAACGAGAATTGAAACATTTTTTTCATCAATCGGACATGCCTAATAGACACCATACGTGTCTGGGTATGTCCTCATGGTCAAAATCCTATAGACACTTCCATTGATGCCTATGTTCTCGTAGAGTCTTCTGGAAGGCTTGGTTGATGGTGTCATCAACACGTGTCTGGGTATGTCCTCATGGTCAAAATCCTGTAGACACTTCCACTGATGCCTATGTTCTCGTAGAGTCTTCTGGAAGGCTCGGTTGATGGTGTTATCAATACACAACTGAGTATGTCCTCAAAGTCCTTTGGAAACCTCCATTGATGTAATCAGTCCATGCCTAGCTATGTTCTCATGGTCAAAATAATATGGACACCTCCATTGATGTCATCAGTCCATGCCTAGCTATGTTCTCATGGTCAAAATAATATGGACACCTCCATTGATGTCATCAGTCCATGCCTAGCTATGTTCTCATGGTCAAAATAATATGGACACCTCCATTGATGTCATCAGTCCATGCCTAGCTATGTTCTCATGGTCAAAATAATATGGACACCTCCATTGATGTCATCAGTCCATGCCTAGCTATGTTCTCATGGTCAAAATAATATGGACACCTCCATTGATGTCACCAATGCATGCCTGAATACACTCTCATAGCCATAGCCCTATGGATGTTTATGTTGGTGTCATCAATACGTGTCTGGGTATGTCCTCATGGTCAAAATCCTATAGACACTTCCATTGATGCCTATGTTCTCGTAGAGTCTTCTGGAAGGCTCTGTTGATGGTGTCACCAATACACACCTGAAGATGTCCTCAAAGTCCTTTGGAAACCTCCATTGGTGTCACCAATACACACCTGAGTATATCCTCAAAGTCCTTTGGAAACCTCCATTGGTGTCACCAATACACACCTGAGTATATCCTCAAAGTCCTTTGGAAACCTCCATTGGTGTCACCAATACACACCTGAGTATGTCCTCAAAGTCCTTTGGAAACCTCCATTGGTGTCATCAATACACACCTGAGTATGTCCTCAAAGTCCTTTGGAAACCTCCATTGGTGTCACCAATACACACCTGAGTATGTCCTCAAAGTCCTTTGGAAACCTCCATTGGTGTCACCAATACACACCTGAGTATGTCCTCAAAGTCCTTTGGAAACCTCCATTGGTGTCATCAATACACACCTGAGTATATCCTCAAAGTCCTTTGGAAACCTCCATTGGTGTCATCAATACACACCTGAGTATGTCCTCAAAGTCCTTTGGAAACCTCCATTGGTGTCACCAATACACACCTGAGTATATCCTCAAAGTCCTTTGGAAACCTCAATTGGTGTCATCAATACACACCTGAGTATGTTCTCAAAGTCCTTTGGAAACCTCCATTGGTGTCACCAATACACACCTGAGTATGTCCTCAAAGTCCTTTGGAAACCTCCATTGGTGTCATCAATACACACCTGAGTATGTCCTCAAAGTCCTTTGGAAACCTCCATTGGTGTCATCAATACACACCTGAGTATGTCCTCAAAGTCCTTTGGAAACCTCCATTGGTGTCATCAATACACACCTGAGTATGTCCTCAAAGTCCTTTGGAAACCTCCATTGGTGTCATCAATACACACCTGAGTATGTCCTCAAAGTCCTTTGGAAACCTCCATTGGTGTCACCAATACACACCTGAGTATATCCTCAAAGTCCTTTGGAAACCTCAATTGGTGTCATCAATACACACCTGAGTATGTTCTCAAAGTCCTTTGGAAACCTCCATTGGTGTCACCAATACACACCTGAGTATGTCCTCAAAGTCCTTTGGAAACCTCCATTGGTGTCATCAATACACACCTGAGTATGTCCTCAAAGTCCTTTGGAAACCTCCATTGGTGTCATCAATACACACCTGAGTATGTCCTCAAAGTCCTTTGGAAACCTCCATTGGTGTCATCAATACACACCTGAGTATGTCCTCAAAGTCCTTTGGAAACCTCCATTGGTGTCATCAATCCATGCCTGGCTATGTTCTCATAGTCAAAATAATATGGACCTCCATTGATGTCACCAATGCATGCCTGAATACACTCTCATAGCCCTATGGATGTTTATGTTGGTGTCATCAATACGTTCTCATAGGTAGGTGGCTATTGAGAACAATCATCTTAGATGTTCATAGGACTTTGTGCTTCGCTGGATACTGTCCTCAATCGATCCTAACGAACTATCTCATCAGCCAAAACCAGGCCCACATTTCCCATTGGAATACTGGTAGGTTCCTGTTGGTTAATATCGTGCTTCATTTTAAGTATTGTGTTGCATTTTCACGGGAGGGCTTTTTGCACTACAAATAAAATACGTGCATATGAACACATGATTACTCTACTGTAATAATAATATAATTATTTATATAATATATATTAAATGTAATATTACTAATAATATTACCATATAATGATATACAGTAGAGTCTCACTTATCCAACACTCGCTTATCCAATGCATTTTTGTAGTCAATGTTTTCAAAACATAGTGATATTTTGGTGCTAAATTCATAAATATAGTAACTACAACATAGCAGTACTGCGTATTGAACTACGTTTTTTCCCAAATTTGTTGTCTAACATGATGTTTTGGTGCTTAATTTGTAAAATCATAACCTAGTTTGATGTTTAATAGGCTTTTCCTTAATCCCTACTTATTATCCAAGATATTCGCTTATCCAAGGTTCTGCCGGCTCGTTTAGCTTGGATAAGTGAGACTCTTATCCAATATAATATACAACTGAATTTATAAGAATATATAATAATATTATATATAGTATATACATATAATATTGATAATACTATAATGTATTACAATATAATATAGTTAATAATACTATTTAATACTATTAATTATATATTATATATTAAATGTAATATTACTCATATATATATTATATATTAAATGAAATATTACTCATAATATGAATTTATAAGAATATATAATAATATATAGTATATACATATAATATTGATAATATAATATGATAATATAAAGTATTACAATATAATATAGTTAATAATACTATTTAATACTATTAATTATATATTATATATTAAATGTAATATTACAGTACTAATAATATTACCATATAATGATATAGTACAATATAGTAATTTAATGCTTATATTGTGCTATGCTAATAATATATTGTATGTACATTTGATTTGTAAGCTTCTCTGAGAAGAGCCAGATATAAATGTAGTACAGTAGAGTCTCATCCAACATAAATGGGCCGGCAGAATGTTGGATAAGCGAATATGTTGGATAATGAGGCATTAAGGAAAAGCCTATTAAACATCAAATTAGGTTATGATTTTACAAATTAAGCACCAAAACATCATGTTAGACAACAAATTGGGCAGAAAAAGTAGTTCAATACACAGTAATGCTATGTAGTAATTACTGTATTTATGAATTTAGCACCAAAATATCACGATATATTGAAAACATTGACTACAAAAATGTGTTGGATAATCCAGAATGTTGGATAAGCAAGTGTTGGATAAGTGAGACTCTACTGTACATAAATAAATAAAATTTTCACCTTTTAAAGCCCATTTTCACACTTCAGACCTCCAAAGCCATCCAGACCGTCCCCATCCCCATTGAAAACAAGAGACATATGGGTTTTTTTTCTTTCCAAATTTTATAATATGTACAAAAAAAACCTCAACGCTACGAAAATATGTTTTGATGGAAGAACTGTGGCGGAGCGGTTCAGATTGGAGCAGAGAGGGATACATGATACATACGTGTGCCTATATTATTTTCTCGATGTGAAATTAAACCACGAGGACGTGGATGGAAGGACAAGGAAGGTGAAGGTAGTTATCTCATTTCTTTTGAGTCCATTGAGCGGAGTCTAGCTGCCGTTTCAGGGTCCAAATTGCTTGGGGAAACTTGGGTCACATAGTTGTTTTGGACTCCAACTCCCACCATTCCTAACAGCCTCTTGAGATGAGTTAAAAACTCGCTTCTTCTTGGTCATAAATATCCACTAGTATTCATACGAGGCCATTTAGGTTTCTCAGTTGTTAGACTGATAGCCCTAGTTTTCTCTTTGAATTTATGCCAATGCATCTATATATATAAAAGAGTGATGGCATCACGGCGACCCACAAAACAACAAAACTACAGCCCCCCCCCCAACCTCAAAATTTGACAACACAACCCATCATCCACGCCTCTAGGTTGATGCAACAAAAAGAAAAGAAAAATAAAGTCCTAATTAGAGAGAGAGAGAGCAATAATTATTTTTATCCAATTGCTGCCAGTTTAGAGGGCTAATCTCTGCCCACTTGGTCTCCTAGCAACCAACTCAGCCAAGGGACAGCCAGGGTTCAGTTAGGGGACAGGCAGATTTAGGCCTCACTTAGGCCAATTCCACAGATTATCTAATTTGCTCTGGATTATATGGCAGTGTAGACCTTCCACCATACTTCGCCACAGCAAGCGTGGCCGGGCACAGCTAGTAAAATATATACCAGATCTTCAGAAGTGTTATTTCAATTGCCCAAAAAGAAAACATCTTAAGGGACTGAGGGGGGGAAAGGAAGGGGCCTGAGACTGTTAGGAATGCTGGGAGTTGGAGTCCGAAACACCTATACGGCCCAAGTTTCCCCATGCCTGGTTTAACAGCTAATAGTGGGTCTCTGTAAACAGCAATATGCCAATTGTATAGGATTTTGGTCAAACAAAGCTTGTTTTGCTACAACACGTAAGCTTGTAGTAAAGGCAGAGCCAACCAAGACAACCAAATAGTCTTTGGAAAGGGTCCGACCAAGGCAGCAAAATAGCTATAAGCCTCTATTAACTATCAGACTATGCATTTGCAATGCTATGATTCCACTTTAACTGTCGTGGTTTGTATTTTCGCAAGGCGCTAAAGCTCTCCTTGCTGAGTACAGTCAGACCACTTATTTATACGAGCTTGTGAAACACAAAAAATACTGGGTTGTGAAAGTTTTCCAGGCTATGTTGTCGAAGGCTTTCGTGGCAACATTGGGTTGCCATGAGTTTTCCATGCTGTCTGGCCATGTTCCAGGAGTATTCTCTCCTGACGTTTCGCCAGGAGATACAGACATGTATTTGTACTGAGCATGTTCAGACTCAGGACTCCTTTATACATTCAGTGTGCGTCAGACCTCAGTGGAGATTTGGGTGAAACGTCAGGAGAGAATATTTCTGGAACATGGCCATACTGTCCGGAAAACACACAACAACTTTGTGATTCCGGCCATGAAAGCCTTCGACAACACAAAAAATACTGACTGTACTGCAAATCTCAACAAGGGATGGTATAGTGTGAAAAACCCTTCCTAGCATTGAAACTGTTGGAAATTATGGAAATCCGCATTCATTATCGGGAACATGGCCATACAGCCCGGAAAACACACAACAACCCTGTGATTCCGGCCATGAAAGCCTTCGACAACACAAAAAATACTGCAAATCTCAACAAGAAGGGATGGCGTTGTGTGAAAAACCCTTCCTAGCATTGAAACTGTTGGAAATTATGGAAATCCGCACTCTTTATCGGGAACATGGCCATACAGTCCGGGAAACACACAACAACCCTGTGATTCCGGCTGTGAAAGCCTTCGACAACACAAAAAATACTGCAAATTTCAACAAGAAGGGATGGCGTTGTGTGAAAAACCCTTCCTTGTATTGAAACTGTTGGAAATTATGGAAATCCACACTCTTGGTGGAAATTTCTATGGAAATCGGCCACTTTCGGCCCCAAAAGTCCACCAAGTGACATTCAATGAACAATGCCTTCAACTTCTTGTATTTTGAACAGCTTCTCAAAGTTGTGTTTTACATTCTTCTCAAAGCTGGATAATTTTGCAAAAAAAATTGCAAAAAAAGAGAGGCCTCGGATGGAGGCTCACATCGGGGATGGAACAGCAAAAAAGAGTGAATTGCAAAAAAATAACATGACTATACAGCCAACACGTATCCATACGTGGTCGGTGGACGTCCTGCAATGCCGGGAGCGGCCACCAGGGGTCTCCCTTGTTTTGCTCAAGGACATTCCCGGAGGAAGTCGTGGATATTGCAGGACGTGTAAAAAAAAGATGTCATTGCAATAGAAAAATTAATGGAAAGTCCTAGATATGGGGATGATGGAACCGGCACAATTTGTGTCTGCGTTGGCTCCGGGGGGATTGAAGCATGTATGGTTGCGGCCGACCCCATCGGACTCTGAAATCGGGGTGGTGGGGCGACAAAACGACCCTAACGTCTCGTTGCACCCGACCACATAAGAATAAAATCTGAGTGCGGTCCCCGAATCATCCTTCTCGGTTTTGTGAAAATGTATCCCCTCCTGACTCAAGCCCACCAACCACCACCACGGCTTCTTCGGTGTCCTTCCTCCATAAAGTCAACTACGTCTGCTCAGCAACAGCCCCGAGAGGGGTTTACGGGAGGTAGGAGAGCAAACCCTTTGTCATCGTTACCTGGAGAAAAAGGAGAAGTCGATGGGCATGAAGTCCTCGTTCTCAGCTCGGAAAAAGGGGTCTCCGTCCCCCCCCCCCCCCCATCCAAAAGTCTTAGAGTCCGACGTCTCTAGCTAGAGGTGACGGTTGAGCCGCTGGTGAGCCGGATGATCATCTGCTGGCATTCGTGGAGTGTCCGTTTGTCGCCCAGCTTCTCCAGAGACCGGGCCGCTTCGGCCAACATGCCCACCCGCTGACCGGGCCCCAAAAGGAAGGCGGGGGGCAAGTAGGAGCAGGCCAGGAGGAGGGCTTCGGCGTGCTCTCTCGCCGTCGGGCGGCTGTCTTGTTCGCTGGCTGGAAGGGAAACAGCTTGGGTCAAGTTGGGAAAGAGAGGCGAGGGTTATAGGGCCACGATCCTTAGGGTCCACAGCAGGAGACCATGGATGGGCCCCACAAGACAACATTGCCCCAACTTACAAATAACTGACAAACTTTTTATTATACTAGCTGTGCCCGGCCACGCGTTGCTGTGGCGAAGTATGGTGGTATGGGAAATAAAGTATTGAGGAATTGTATATTGTATATTGATAATCTTATATTATCTGCTTAGAACTGGATTATATGAGGCCCCTTCTTCACAGCTGTATAAAATGCACACTGAAGTGGATTATGTGGCAGTGTAGAGGCAAGAAAATCCAGTGCAAAGCAGATAATATCTATATATATAAAAGAGTGATGGCATCACGGCAGCGGACAAAACAACAAAAGTAAACACCCCACAACCTCAAAAATTGACAACACAACCCCTCATCCATGCCTCTAGGTTGATACAACAAAAAGAAAAGAAAAATAAAGTCCTAATTAGAGGGAGAGGAATAATTGTTTGTATCCATTTGCTGCCAGTTAGAAGGCTAAGCTCCGCCCACTTAGTCTCCTAGCAACCCACTCAGGCCAGGGGATCCTTTACCTTAACTTCCACCAATTCCTCAATACTTTATTTCCCATACCACCATACTATGCCACAGCAACGCGTGGCCGGGCACAGCTAGTAAGATTATAAATGGGTTATATAGCTGAGTGGAAGGGCCTTGAGTCTACACTGCCATATAATCCAGTGCAAATTAGATAATCTGTGGAAGAAGCCTAAGTGAGGCCTAAATCTGCCTGTCCCCTAACTGAACCCTGGCTGTCCCTTGGCTGAGTTGGTTGCTAGGAGACCAAGTGGACAGATATTAGCCCTCTAAACTGGCAGCAATTGGATAAAAACAATTATTGCTCTCCCTCTAATTAGGACTTTATTTTTCTTTTCTTTTTGTTGTATTAATCTAGAGGCATGGATGATGGGTTGTGTTGTCAAATTTCGAGGTTGGGGAGCCTGTAGTTTTGTTGTTTTGTGGGTCACCGTGATGCCATCACTCATTTATATATATAGATACCGTATATACTTGAGTATAAGCCGACCCAAATATAAGCCGAGGCACCTAATTTCACCACAAAAAAACCTGGGAAAACATTGACTCCAGTATAAGCTGAGGGTGGTAAATTCCAGAAATAAAAATAGAAACCAATAAAATTACATTAATTGAGGCATCGGTAGGTTAAATGTTTTTGAATATTTACATAAAGGTCAAATTTAAGATAAGACTGTCCAACTCTGATCAAATCATTATTCTCATCTTCTTCAATGTAAATGTGCTTATGTATCCTTTTAATAATAATAACAGAATAAAATAATACATGTCATAATAATAATAAATACAGGAAAATCATACATGTAATAATAGAGTAAATTAATAAATGTAATAATAATAATAATAAGACCAGAGTGAAATAATAAATGTATTAATAATAATAAAAAATAGAGTAAAATAAATGTAATAGTAGCAACAATAATAGAGAAAAATAATAAATGTAATAATACCAATAATAATAGAGAAAAATAATAAATGTACCATATATTCTCGAGTATAAGCTGATCCAAATATAAGCCAACCAGGACCCTCACCCGAGTATAAGCCGAGGGGGGCTTTTTCAGTCTTAAAAAAAAGGCTGAAAAACTAGACTTATACTCGAGTATAAGTATATATATATACACACACACATACACACACACACACACACTAGCTGTGCCTGGCCATGTGTTGCTGTGGTGTAGTCCTAGGTGGTTGTTTTTTTTTTTTTGTGACATTCCAGTTGGCCTAGAAAGGATTTCTCTAGGTATGAAGCAGCTAGTCTTTGAAGCTGCAAGGCTATTCAGTAGTATTCAAGTTGGCCAACAATGGAGTCCCCTAGGTATGAAGCAGCCAGGCTTTGAAGCTGCAAGGCTACTCAATGGTATTCAAGTTGGGTAACAATGGAGTGCCCTAGGTATGAAGCAGCCAGGCTTTGAAGCTGCAAGGCTATTCAATAGTATTCAAGTTGGGTAACAATGGAGTGCCCTAGGTATGAAGCAGCCAGGCTTTGAAGCTGCAAGGCTACTCAATGGTATTCAAGTTGGGTAACAATGGAGTGCCCTAGGTATGAAGCAGCCAGGCTTTGAAGCTGCAAGGCTACTCAATGGTATTCAAGTTGGGTAACAATGGAGTGCCCTAGGTATGAAGCAGCCAGGCTTTGAAGCTGCAAGGCTATTCAATAGTATTCAAGTTGGGTAACAATGGAGTGCCCTAGGTATGAAGCAGCCAGGCTTTGAAGCTGCAAGGCTATTCAATAGTATTCAAGTTGGGTAACAATGGAGTGCCCTAGGTATGAAGCAGCCAGGCTTTGAAGCTGCAAAGTCACTCCTTGGAAAGTGACGAATATTGTGGCCAAAATTTGGTGTGATTTGGCCCAGTGGTTTTGTTGTTAACTCGGTCCTAATTATGCACATTACATTTATAGATAGATAGATAGATAGATAGATAGACAGATAGATAGGAAGACACACACACACACACACACACACTAGCTGTGCCCGGCCATGTGTTGCTGTGGCGTAGTCCTAGGTGGGGTTTTTTTTGGTGGCATTCTAGGTGGCCTAGAAAGGATTCCCCTAGATATGAAGCAGCCAGGCTTTGAAGCTGCAAGGTCACTCCTTGGAAAGTGATGAGTATTGTGGCCAAATTTGGTGTGATTTGGCCCAGTGGTTTTGTTGTTAACTCAGTCCTAATTATGCACATATATATATATATACATACACACATCACACACACACATACACTGTGATGATGTTGCTCAGCTACACATGTCCTGGTTGGCATCTGTGACATTTCAGAGAGCACAAGGACCCACAACATCCAAGCTGGAAGACAGCAACACACACACAAAAATCACATGCCCAGTTGACTCTCCCTCCCCGGCTCGCTCACCTCCTTTGTTCGGGTTCGAGGCCCCCCTTCGGCGCAGGCTCCGGTCCAGCAGTTGGTGGGTCCGAGTGGGGCTTGCACGGGCCATCAGCCGGGCTGTGGCCTCATGGAGGAAAACCTGAAGGGGAATCCCAACAAAGGCATTTCACTAACTGGGAGATGTGTCTTCTAACGCTTCCTAAGGAGAGCAGCAATTTCTAATTCCTTGAACCTTTGGGGAACAAGGACTCCCCGGAGTCCGCGCTCACTCACCCTGTGCATGGCGGGTCTGTCCGCTTGCGCCAGGCGCCGGAGGCTGCTGAGCTCCTGCTGAAAACCACGCAGTTCGTGGGCCGAGGCTTGGTAGGGTCCGCCGCGGGGCTGGGCCGCTTGCATCTGCTGCTGCCAGAGCCGAGTGCGAGTGATGAGCAGGAGGTCGCACAAGAGGAACTGGATGGCCTGAAGGAGGAGAGATTTTTCTCTATTATTGTTGCTACTATTACATTTATTTTGCTCGATTTTTATTATTATTAATACATTTATTATTTCACTGTGATCTTATTATTATTATTGCATTTATTATTTTACTCGATTTATTATTACTTGTATGATTTTCCTGTATTTATTATTATTATTACATGAAATATTTTACTCTATTATTATTAAAAGGATACATAAGCACATTTTCATTGAAGAAGATGAGAATAGTGATTTGATCAGAGTTGGATAGTCTTATCTTTAATTTGAGCTTGATGTAAATACAGTAGAGTCTCACTTATCCAATTTGGATAATCCTCCCCTTCCTGATGATTTTGACAAACTAGCACTTTGGCCCAGGTTTTTCTAGATTTTATCCAAGATTTTATCTTTTGTCCTTGAATGTGATTTTTATGACTTGTTTTTATTGTTATTTGATCTGTTTTATTGCTTTGTTTTATTGTTGTGGACTGGGCTTGACCCCATGTAAGCCGCCCTGAGTCCCTTCAGGGAGATGGGGTGGGGTATAAAAATAAAATAATAATAATAATTATTATTATTATTATCCAACATAAATGGGCTGACAGAACCTTGGATAAGCGAATATGTTGGATAATAAGGCGGGATCATGGAAAAGTCTATTAAACATCAAATTAGGTTATGATTTTACATATTAAGCACCAAAACATCATGTTATACAACAAATTTGACAGAAAAAGTAGTTCAATATGCAGTAATGTTATGTAGTAATTACTGTATTTACGAATTTAGCACCAAAATATCACGATGTATTGAAAACATTGACTACAAAAATGTGTTGGATAATCCAGAGTGTTGGATAAGTGAGACTCTACTGTATTCAAAAACATTTAACCTACTGATGCCTTAATTAATGTACTTTTATTGGTATCTATTTTTACTTCTGAAATTTACCACTCTCAGCTTATACTGGAGTCAATGTTTTCCCAATTTTTTGTGGTAAAATTAGGTGCCTCAGCTTATATTTGGGTCGAGTATATACGATACATTAAAACACAATAAATTTGATTAAATAATAAGTTTGGTAAAATGGGATTAAATTACAAGGTGAAAGCAGGGGAAGTAGAGTGGCAAGTGTAAAAGAATCGGTTGGAGAAATTAGCTAAGTTCGTCACTGCCTCGAGGCATGGTGGAGTCTCCTCCTCTGGCCATCTGTCGGGAGTGCTTTGATTGTGTCTTCCTTTGTGGTAGAAGGGGGTTGAAATAGATAGCCTAAATGTTGCCTCAATGATTGTCTGCTGGTAGAGGACGGCCTCAGGGCTGCACTGGAGGGGCATTGCACAGCTTGGCCACACATGCAATGCAACTACAATGCACCCCCGAAACTGCCACTTGAGCTCCGATGCATCGTGTTGCAAAGAGGGAGAGACCTTGGCCGCATGGCTTCCTCCTTTTCCTTTGGATTCTTAATCTACATCAGTGATTCCCAAGGATGGCACCTATTAGGGCGGGGCCAGGGGAGGGGTGGGGCCTCTTCCCAAGTGCCGGAGACAGGGCTGAGCCCCTAAGGTGCCTCGTCGGACACAGGGGGCGGAGCTAGAGGAGTGGGCGTGGCTTCTTCCCAAGAGCCCGAGACAGGGCTGAGCCTCTATACCTCTCCTGAGGCGCTTGTTGGGACACAAATGGGCGGAGCTAGGGAAGGGGGCGGGGCCTCCTTCCAAGAGCCCGAGACAGGGCTGAGCCTCTATACCTCTCCTGAGAGGCCTTTTGGGACTAAAGGGCGGGGCTAGGGGTGGGGGCGGGGCCTCCTTCCAAGAGCCCGAGACAGGACTGAGCCTCTATACCTCTCCTGAGAGGCCTTTTGGGACTAAAGGGCGGGGCTAGGGGTGGGGGCGGGGCCTCCTTCCAAGAGCCCGAGACAGGGCTGAGCCTCTATACCTCTCCTGAGAGGCCTTTTGGGACTAAAGGGCGGGGCTAGGGGTGGGGGCGGGGCCTCCTTCCAAGAGCCCGAGACAGGGCTGAGCCTCTATACCTCTCCTGAGAGGCCTTTTGGGACTAAAGGGCGGGGCTAGGGGTGGGGGCGGGGCCTCCTTCCAAGAGCCCGAGACAGGGCTGAGCATCTATACCTCTCCTGAGGCACTTGTTGGGACACAAGGGGCGGAGCTAGGAAAGGGGGTGGGGCCTCCTTTCAAGAGCCTGAGACAGGGCTGAGCCTCTATATCTCTCCTGAGAGGCCTTTTAGGACTAAAGGGCGGGGCTAGGGGCGGGGCCTCTGTATACCTCCCCTGAAGTGCTTGTTAGAACACAGGGGTGGGGTATAGAGGCCCCACCCCCTCCTCTAGCCCCGCCTCCTGTCTCCTGGCAGGGATAGATGCTCAGCCCTACCTCAGAGCTCGTAACTCCGCCCATCTGTCCTGACCACCCACTTGTAGCCCCGCCCACCTCCCCCTCCCAGCCCTGCATCTTGGACTAGGGGAGAGGCTCAGCCCCGCCCTCTTTAGCAGGAACCACGCCCACCCCTCTAAGCCACGCCCCCTTTCCAGGTGGCGTTGAGTCATATTTTCTTCTGGAAAGGGGGCGGCAGGCCAAATAAGTTTGGGAACCACTGATCTATACGTAGATCCACATGCTGAGCTCCAGTATAAAAGTTCATAAATTGTGCTAAAAAATAGCACTTTTGGTGCCTGAAATGATAGGGCATTTTTGGCTTGCCGATTCCAAACCTGGAACCCGTTTCTCCCCATCAGCTCTAGCTTGCGTTCCTCTCCCAGGACTCACTCTGTCGATGGGGCTGGCGGGTGCGTTGTTGCCCAGACTCTCTCGCAAGTAGTCTCCCGCAGCGTCGCACTGGCTCAGGCTGCAGTCCAGTTTGCCCAGCAGCATGCGGGCCGCCTTGAAAGTGTGCAGCGCCGCCCAGGGAAGAGGGTTCCTGCAACGGGAAGAGAAGAATCAGACGGTTCAGCATCATCATTAGGTCGTTGTCAGGGGTGCATTGCTTGTGAAGGCAGAAGGGGGTTGGACTCAATGGCCCATGCGGTCTCTTACAACGTTGTGATTCTATGACTGTCTGCCTGCATATCAATAGTAATAATAATAATGATAATAATACATCCGACAGTCCTAGACACTTGGGAAGTGTCCGACATGTGATCCAATATAGCAGCCAGCAGAGTGTCTGCTGTGGACTCATCTTGCTGTGTTTCGAACAATAATAATAATAATAATAATAATAATAATAATAATAATAATAATAATAATAATGATAATAATACATCCGACAGTCCTAGACACTTGGGAAGTGTCCGACATGTGATCCAATATAGCAGCCAGCAGAGTGTCTGCTGTGGACTCATCTTGTTGTGTTTCAAATAATAATAATAATAATAATAATAATAATAATAATAATAATAATAATAATACATCCGACAGTCCTAGACACTTGGGAAGTGTCCGACATGTGATCCAATATAGCAGCCAGCAGAGTGTCTGCTGTGGACTCATCTTGTTGTGTTACAAATAATAATAATAGTGGACTCATCTTGCTGTGTTTCAAACAATAATAATAATAATAATAATAATAATAATAATAATAATAATAATAATAATACATCCCACAGTCCTAGACACTTGGGAAGTGTCCGACATGTGATCCAATATAGCAGCCAGCAGAGTGTCTGCTGTGGACTCATCTTGTTGTGTTTCAAATAATAATAATAATAATAATAATAATAATAATAATAATAATAATAATAATAATAATACATCCCACAGTCCTAGACACTTGGGAAGTGTCCGACATGTGATCCAATACAGCAGCCAGCAGAGTGTCTGCTGTGGACTCATCTTGTTGTGTTTCAAATAATAATAATAATAATAATAATAATAATAATAATAATAATAATAATAATAATACATCCCACAGTCCTAGACACTTGGGAAGTGTCCGACATGTGATCCAATATAGCAGTCAGCAGAGTGTCTGCTGTGGACTCATCTTGTTGTGTTTCAAATAATAATAATAATAATAATAATAATAATAATAATACATCACACAGTCCTAGACACTTGGGAAGTGTCCGACATGTGATCCAATACAGCAGCCAGCAGAGTGTCTGCTGTGGACTCATCTTGTTGTGTTTCAAATAATAATAATAATAATAATAATAATAATAATAATAATAATAATAATAATAATACATCCCACAGTCCTAGACACTTGGGAAGTGTCCGACATGTGATCCAATATAGCAGCCAGCAGAGTGTCTGCTGTGGACTCATCTTGTTGTGTTACAAATAATAATAATAATAATAATAATAATAATAATAATAATAATCCTAGACACTTGGGAAATGTCCAACATGTGATCCATTTCAACAGCCAGCAGAGTGTCTGCTGTGGACTCATCTTATTGTGTTTCAAATAATAATAATAATAATAATAATAATAATAATAATAATAATAATACTTTATATTCCACCCTATCTTCCCGAGGGGACTCATGGCAGATCACAGTACACATACACGGCAAATATTCAATGCTGTTTTGGACAGACAGAACAGAACAGATAGAAAGGAGATATGTTGTGTTTTGTAGTCCAACTTCGGTGCCTTGGAGGTTGTTCTCAGATTCAGCCACAGGGGGTGCTGTTGCTCCATTCTCTATGACGAAGAGCCATCAGGACTTCCTCCTTCTTTTTTGGTCGCCAGCATTTTATGGTGTCGTAAAATACCTCCCCGCTAAATTAGCGGTACCTAATTTCTCTACTGACAGCTCAGCTGTTTTCAAACTACTTAGGTAAACAGTGAGCAGGGCTTGGCAGTCGCCCTGACCGGGGTTTGAATTGGCCACCTTGTGACTCCTGTACTTACTCAGAGGCCTGGAGGGCTTTGGGCATGGACTCCACCAGCGGGTACAAGTTCTCCACCGCTTCGTCATCCCCTTGAAGCCCATGGATGGCCATGGCCACCACCGAGGCCCACCAGTGCGCTATGGGGTCAGTGCCTAAGGGCAAAGGGAAGGGAGGAAATTGGAAATAAAGAATAATAATAAAGTTATTATTATTAAAAAAATAAGAGTTCCGAATCCTACATGTTAGAACTGAATCGTTAGCGCATCACACATAAATGCGTCCCACTGATTCAATAGGACTAACTCTACTTTGTGTCTTAATGACCAATTGGTTAGATTACTGTAATACGTTCTACATGGGGCTGCCCTTGAAGAGTGTTCGGAAGTCAGTGCAAAAGGCAACAGCTAGACTGGTCCCTGGGAGTGCATTTTGGGGACCATATAACTTTCATAGTGAAAAAAATGGTGGGAAAGAAATATTATTATTATTATTATTATTATTATTATTATTATTATTATTATTATTATTATTATTATTATGACACAGCAAACAAGATAGACACGTTGGATTTCGTATCACAAAATCACAAGTCGGACACTTCCCAAGTGTCTAGGACTGTGTGATGTATTTTGGGATGATGCGCATAGATCCCAGTTGGGTGGCCTTTTGCAGTTGGCAGATCGTGATTTTGTCAATGCCTATTGTTTCCAAATGCCGGCTGAGATCCTTTGGCATGGCACCCAGTGTGCCCATCACCACCGGGACCACCTGCACTGGTTTCTGCCAGAGTCTTTGCAGTTCAATCTTGAGGTCCTGATAGCGGCTGAGTTTTTCCTGTTGTTTTTCGTCAATGCGACTGTCACCTGGGATGGCGACATCCATGACCCAAACCTTTTTCTTTTCCACAACTGTGATGTCTGGTGTGTTGTGTTCCAGAACTTTGTCAGTCTGGATTCGAAAGTCCCACAGTATCTTTGCGTGCTCATTTTCCAAGACTTTTGCAGGTTTGTGATCCCACCAGTGCTTTGCTGCTGGGAGGTGGTACTTGAGGCATAAGTTCCAATGAATCATTTGGGCCACATAGTTGTGCCTCTGTTTGTAGTCTGTCTGTGCGATTTTCTTACAGCAGCTGAGGATATGATCAATGGTTTCGTCGGTTTCCTTGCACAGTCTGCATTTTGGGTCATCAGCTGATTTTTCGACCTTGGCCTGAATTGCCTTTGTCCTGATGTCTTGCTCCTGGGCTGCAAGGATCAGGCCTTCTGTCTCCTTCCTTCTTCAGGGTCCCATTCGTGAGCCAGAGCCAGGTCTTCTCCTTGTCAGCTTTTCCTTCAATTTTGTCAAGGAACTTTCCATGCAATTTTTTGTTGTGCCAGCTGTCAGCTCTAGTTTGTAGTGCAGTTTTCTTGTACTGATTTTTTTGTCTGCTGTGCTTTGAGGAGTTTCTGATTTTTGACTTCAATCAAAGCAGGTTCTTCACTTTGCTTTACATATTCTGCCAGGGCCTGTTCTTCTTCTTTAATTGCTTGTTTTACTTGTAAGAGTCCTCTGACCCCTGATCTTCTAGGCAGATATAGCCGGTCAACATCACTGCGAGGGTGCAGTGAAAGATGAATGGTCATGAGTTTTCTTGTTTTTCTGTCCAAATTGTCCAGTTCCACCTGTGTCCAGTTTATGACGCCAGCAGTATATCTTATGACAGGTATGGCCCAGGTGTTTATGGCCTTGATGGTGTTGCCTCCATTGAGCTCGCTTTTGAGAATTTTGAGATTATTATTATTATTATTTTATTGTATGACACAGCAAACAAGATAGACATGCTGGATTTATTACTATTATTATTATTATTATTATTATTATTATTATTATTATTATTATTATTAGACTCGTGGTTGGGATACCTGAAAAACCAGTGTTTTTTCATGGCACTTGAAGATTCAAATTGGATCAAACCTGGATTGTAGGATGCCTTTGAGACAGTCTCCCTGGATTGTTTCCATCCCAACAGTCCCCTTGCTTCCTGCTTTCCCTATCTATATTTTTCTCCTTCCAATCTCCTCTCCACTCAGTAAATCTCACCTATCGCAGCGTCCATGTTTGTGCCGATGGAAGGAGACGGACTGGGGACCGCGTCCGCACAGCTGTTGAGGAAGTGCAGATATTCCAGAGCATCGGAAAATTCCCTGCAAGAGAGAGAGAGAGAGAGATGTGCAAAAAATGCTCCGCTTTCCAACAATTCTAAGCTGGAACTAACGTTGTAAATGGAGAAGGATAGAAAAAATCCCTTACCCTTCACTGTGGCTGATGGGCGCCTGGCTGTCCAGCCTCAAGACGCAAGAAAGCGCCTTCTCCAGCAAATGTTCCCGGAAAAGTTGGGTCACTTGAGCCAAAGGGTCGGCTGGGAAAGGAACGGAAATCGGATTCGGGGATTTGAAGTTTGCAGACTTGATTCAAAATACCATATATACTCAAGTATAAGCCAACCCGAATATAAGCCGAGGCACCTAATTTTACCACAAAAAAACTGGGGAAACATTGAGTCCAGTATAAGCCGAGATACCAATAACATTACCATATATTCTCGAGTATAAGCCGACCCGAATATAAGCCAAGGCACCTAATTTTACCACAAAAAAACTGGGGAAACATTGAGTCCAGTATAAGCCAAGAGTGGTAAATTTCAGCAATAAAAATAGATACCAATAAAATTTCATTAATTGAGGCATCAGTAGGTTAAATGTTTTTGAATATTTACATAAAGCTGAAATTTATGATAGGACTGTCCAACTCTGATCAAATCATTATTCTCATCTTCTTCAATGTAAATGTGCTTATGTATCCTTTGAATAATAATAGAGTAAAATAATACATGTAATAATAATAAATACAGGAAAATAATACATGTAATAATAAATAGAGTAAAATAATAAATGCAATAATCATAATATCAGAGTGAATAAATTTATTATTATTAATAATAGAGTAAAATAAATGTAATAGTAGCAACGATAATAGAGAAAAATAATAAATGCAATAATCATATCAGAGTGAATAAATTTATTATTAATAATAATAGAGTAAAATAAATGTAATAGTAGCAACAATAATAGAGAAAAATAATAAATGCAATAATTCCAATAATAATAGCAAAAAATAATAAATATAATAATTCCAATAATAATAGTGAAAAATAAAATAATAATAATAAATACAGGAAAATAATACATGTAATAATAAATCGAGTAAAATAATAAATGCAATAATAATAATAATAATAATAATAAGATCAGAGTGAAATGATAAATTTATTAATAATAATAATAGAGTAAAATAAATGTAATAGTAGCAACAATAATAGAGAAAAATAATAAATGTAATAATTCCAATAATAATAGCAAAAAATAATAAATATAATAATTCCTATAATAATAGCAAAAAATAATAAATGTAATAATTCCAATAATAATAGCGAAAAATAGTAAATGTAGTAGTGGCAACAATAGAGAAAAATAATAAATGTAATAATAATAATAATAGAGAAAAATAATAAATGCAATAATACCAATAATAATAGAGAAAAATAAAAAATGCACCATATATTCTCGAGTATAAGCTGACCCAAATATAAGCCAACCAGGACCCTCACCCAAGTATAAGCTGAGGGGGGCTTTTTCAGTCTTTAAAAAAGGACTGAAAAACTAGGCTTATACTTGAGTATATACAGTATTCTATCTATGTCGTCCAGCACAAATCTGTGGTCAAGTCTTTCTTTCTGGCAGAAAGGGATTGGACTAGATGGCCTTTGGGGTCCCGTCCAACTCTAGAATACTATAAGAAGCCCAAGGCAGATCCCGGCTTTCCTCCGCCCGGGATCCGGGTACCTGGGTTGCTGGTGGAGCTGTAGATGCTCTCCCGGGGAGAGCTCTTCACGGCCCAGTCTCCGTCCACGAAGAACCGGTGCCCGACCGGATGGCAGAGCCACTGCAGCGCCGGAGGGACGGTCCCGCTGTGGGAGAGCAGGACCTGGCGGGCGCTGCTCAGGAAGAAGCGCTGTGGAGAAGCGAGGAAGAGGAAGAGTCCGTCAACAACGCCATAGCATTGAGCCATGGAAGTACAAGTGGTGCCAAACTGCACACATTCCGCCTGTTACGTGCTTTGTGGCAAGGGAGTCTGTAATGAAGTATGAATTTTGGTTTACAGATGTTATGTTTAATTGTGTGTTTATGTAACTCTAAGTATTACAGTTATTGCATCTCAGCACTCAGAGGCTGGTTGCCTTGGAGAAGTAGGCGGAGCCAACTGCCGTTTAGTTGAAGAAAGTGCAGAGTTTAAAAAAGAAAGTCAGTCTGTGCTCTGATGAGGCACAGGGAAGAAACTGGTTCCAGGTTAGGGAAACCAGGGAAGCTCAGATCTCTAGTTGTGTCATATTAAGCTAGTCAAGTGACTTGTTTGGGTTCATTGGTAGAATCTGACTGGTAAAAGGAAGCAATTCCAGATAGATCCGAAGTGTTCAGTTAATAGCATCAGTTGAAAGAATAGGAAAAGGTTTAAACTGCTCAAGGGAAGGAGAAAGTCTTTTGAGAGTGAATTCACCATATGTTACTATTGCAACTGTGGAAGAAAGTGTACCTCTAAGTGAGAAACAACATTGTAACCACTAAGCTCTATGCCTGAATAAACTTGGATTGGAGATGTGGCTGGTGATGGGTGCATCCACACTGTGGAATTAGTGCATTTGAATGGCTCGATGCTATGGGACTCTGGGAGCTGTAGTTTGCGCCCTTCGGCAGGGGAGGCTTGAGACCCTGTCGAATTGCAACTCCCAGGATCCCATAACATTAAGCCAGAGGAGCTCCCAAATAGTGTCAAACTGCACTAATACCACAGTGTGGATGCGTCCCTGTAAGTATTTTGAATAGGAAGGGAAATGGGCATCCTAGAAGAGATGGAAACAACAGGTCTCGGCTGCAAAGGGAAAGGAAATGAGGGCAAACACGGTAAGACCCAAACAGAACGGAAGACGAAGCCTCCTTGGCTTCCCAACGCGTACAGAACGGGAACTCACCGCCAGGACGTGGCAGCAGCGATGGAGGCTGGCCTTGACGCGCAGGGCGGCCGCCACGTAGACCTCGGCCAAGGTGGCCACGGAGATGGTGTTCCCGGCGCATTCGGCCAAATTCACAGCACTCAGCGCCATGTTGATGGCGGACAAGTGACCCGCCACGTGTTTCCCTGGCGGAAAAAAAGGGACGAAATCCAACAAGTCTGAGATGGATTTACAGAATTGCAACTGCATCCCAGAATCTCAGAAAATTTCAAATCAAGACCCCACTCTTATTTTCAAGATGCAACGATGAGAGCAGAAAGCCCCGGCATTTGGGGCGAAGCTGAGAGTGCTCCTGCTTTGATCACCTGTCATGTGCAGCTGGTGCAGCTTGTGGTAGACCAAGGCGGCGTCGCAGGCGCTCTTGCGCACGTCGGCCTTGAGCTCCCGGTCGCGGAAGAAGCCCCCGGCGCGTCCGGCCAGCCACCGCCCCACCCAAAGGCGCTGCAGGACGTGCCGGATCAGGTTCCAGAGGAGGCTGCAGGTCAGGTCCAGGTTGGAGGTGGGCAGCGGGCGGCCCAGGGCCTTCAGCGCCATCCACAGGTTCTGCGACGCCTGGGCAAAGTCTCCCTGCGGAAGACAAAACAACAAACATGCATAAGAACCTGGAGTCTTTCTGGACAAGTTGAACATGAGGAAATAATGTCATGCTACAGCAAAAAAAGGAAATATATACTCAAGTATATTTTTTTTCATTGGGTTATGCAAGCATTTATTATCAACACTTTATGGTTAATAAACTGGATAATAATAATAATAATAATAATAATAATAATAATAATAATAATAATTTTATTCTTATATCCCGCCCCATCTCCCCGGAGGGACTCGGGGCGGCTTACATGGGGCCATGCCCAGACACGACAGCACAAATCAGATAAAACATTAAACCGAGCAGTAAAACTTCAACATGATTAAAAACAGTCATAAAATAGACTGGATTAAAATAGCCATGGCGCTTGGCATTAGTGGAGGTAGAGATGTTACCTTTACCTGAAGCTTGTTGGAGATTAAGAGTATATATATACTCGAGTATAAGCCTAGTTTTTCAGCCCTTTTTTTAAGACTGAAAAAGCCCCCCTCGGCTTATACTCAGGTGAGGGTCCTGGTTGGCTTATATTTGGGGCAGCTTATACTCGGGAATATATGGTACATTTATTATTTTTCTCTATTATTATTGCTATTATTACATTTATTATTTTTCTCTATTATTGTTGCTGCTATTACATTTATTTTACTCTATTATTATTATTAATAATAATACATTTATTATTTCACTCTGATATTATTATTCATAAAGGTAAAGGTTTCCTCCTTGACTCTGAGGTTGGTGCTCATCTCAATTTCTAAGCCGAAGAGCCGGCGTTGTCCGTAGACACCTCCAAGGTCATGTGGCCATTGGCATGACTGCATGGAGCGCCGTTACCTTCCCAACAGAGCGGTACCTATTGATCTACTCACATTGGCATGTCTTCAAACTGCTAGGTTGGCAGAAGCTGGGGCTAACAGCAGGCGCTCATTCCACGCCCCGGATTCAAACCTGCGACCTTTTGGTCCACAAGTTCAGCAGCTCAGTGCTTTAACACACTATGCCACTGGAGGCCCCATTATTATTATTATTATTATTATTATTATTATTATTATTAAAAATGTATTATTATTATTGCATTTATTATTTTACTCTATTTATTGTTACATGTATTGTTTTCCTGTATTTATTATTATTATTATTATTATTATTATTATTATTACATGTATTATTTTACTCTATTATTATCATTGAAGAAGATGAGAATAATGATTTGATCAGAATTGGACAGTCTTATCTTAAATTTGAGCTTTATGTAAATATTCAAAAACATTTGACCTACTGATGGCTCAATTAATGTAATTTTATTGGTATCTATTTTTATTTCTGAAAATTACCATCCTCGGCTTATACTGGAGTCAATGTTTTCCCAGTTTTTTTGTGGTAAAATTAGGTGCCTCGGCTTATATTCAGGTCAGCTTATACTCGAGTATATATGGTAGGTTTCTGGGTTGCACCAGACGGAATCTAATGTCCAGATCGAGGTGACCATATGACGCAAATGATGGGTGCACACAATGAACTTACTCGGGCCAGGTCCAGGTCGGCTTGCTTGCGGTGCCTCCAAAAAAGGACGGAGGGCTCAGAGTGGAGCCGCGTCACTGGTTCGCCGTAAATGAAGAGCCGGACGAAGGCGCCGAGGACGACAACCACGTTGATGAGCCAGAAGAACAAGGTGGGGAGGAGCCATTGGGACCAGGTGATGGAAACATCTGGGGAGAGATGTAGACAGTGAGGGAAGGGGGTGCCACGGACATGAGGACCATGTCGAGAAGACATAAGGCTGTTTTCTGTACGAAACACCCTGAGAAAATTTTGCACGGAATGAGTACTGAATAGGTTTAGAAAACCAAATTTGCCAGAAGAAGAAAATTACTGTTATAGCTCAGCCAAGAGATGGAGTTGGAAACAGATGATGCTGCGGATTTTGAAGACATTTCTGCCCTGGACAAGGGCCCCTTGGCCTTGCAGCTGCCTGATATGGTTGTTTCAGAAGAATCGCTAATTGGCGAACATTCCGACGTCTCCTCATTGTTACCTACACCAGATGGTGTTGACCTGGGTGAAGATGGGACTTTTAATCGGAAAGAATTTGTTACAAAAGATAGGAGCAGGAGAGAGGGAGTGAGACGGAGTCGAAGATTAGCTCTCATATTGGACAATAATTCTGGGATCTACCTCACCCTGATTGAATATGACACTAATTGCACTTTTTGGGCCCAGTTCTTTTTTTAGAGCCGGCCCAGGATTTTAACATAGTATATTTATTGTATCTTGACCTATGACTTGTTTATTGTTGATTGTTTTATTGTTATGTTTTTATATTGTTGTGACCTGGGCTTGGCCCCATGTAAGCCACCCCGAGTCCCTTTGGGGAGATGGGGCAGGGTATAAAAATAAAATTATTATTATTATTATTATCATTATTATTATTATTATTATGGCTAACTTTCCCATGAGAAGTTTTGTAGATCCTATACTCCTTAATTTTGCAGACTTGGGATTCTTTCAAAGTGCCCCTCACTGTATACTCATTGCGGTGTCAACTTTGCCTTTCCTCGGAAGAGGTTCCAGTTTCCAGCTCCTTGCCTTAACTCCTGTTTTCCATGCCAAGTTTCCAGTTCCAGGCAAGCCACGATGTGCCGCGACTCTCGAGTAGACCTATCCTTATACCAAGTTTTCCTTGTTCCTGAATCGAGATTAACTCTGCCTTGTTTACCTTGCTTTCTTGCTCCTGCTACGAGGCTTTCGAGTGGATTTGGAGTTTGCAGATTTGCAGCGCTGTGTTCCTGCTACTGTTTCATGGACAAACTTTGATTTCTTGGAGGAACTATCGAGTTTTCATTTGTGGATTACAATTTGGACATTTCTAAACCCATTCTGAACTACAACTGACTTTATCTAAATAACTATTTCTTGCTCTGACTTTCTGCCTTAATTCCGCATATATATTTATTCTGCTACAATAAACGGCTTGTGTGATATATTGGCTCCTGTCTGATTTTCGAGTGCTCGCGCTGCCTTGGGGTGCAACAATTACTAAAATTACTGCTGTCAGCGAGCCAACACAGGGGTTATGGGTCAGGTAACGGGTATGTCCAGATTTGGGGTATGTTCATAAGGAAGGTCCGAATGCTCACCTCCCGTCTCTTTCTCGGACATAATGCTGCGCCCAGGACCGCTGCCGCCTGAGGTATCGGTGGTCGCCGAGGAGCCGGACCCTCCCAGCAACGAGGAAAGAGGGTTGAACGAGAGGCAGAGGAAGACGAAAGCGCAGAGGGCCATCCGCGATCGGTCCAGCATCCCCAAGCTGCCCGGAGACGATGCTTGGATTTCCTGCTTCACCTACAAGACACCAACAAGAGATGAAGAAGAGGCACAGCGACTGAAAGTTTGGTGCAGCTCAACCAGAAACCCATAATCTCTTAGCCCTAGCACGGGCAACACCCCCCAATGTTGTTGGAGAACATCTTCCATCACGTATTGTCTAAGAATGGCTGCAGAAATCAAGGACATACAAGTCGCCTACCAGGGTTGTTTTAAGGACAGGAGATGTGCAGATAGTGTGCAAACCCATATTCTCACTCCATCCCAACCTATTGTTTAATGGTAGCGGGCAGAGAAAAAATCCAGAAGAAGCATGGCTGTTCTTGGCTAGGCAAGGAAGAGAAATGACGGTTCTTGAGATGAGGGTGGACTTCCATACTCAAGGTGGACCTCCATACTCAAGTTGGACCTCCATTCTCAAGGTGGACCTCCATTCTCAAGGTGGACCTCCATTCTCAAGGTGGACCTCCATTCTCAAGGTGGACCTCCATACTCAAGGTGGACCTCCATACTCAAGGTGGGCCTCCATTCTCAAGGTAGACCTCCATACTCAAGGTGGACCTCCATTCTCAAGGTGGACCTCCATTCTCAAGGTGGACCTCCATTCTCAAGGTGGACCTCCATGCTCAAGGTGGACCTCCATTCTCAAGGTGGACCTCCATTCTCAAGGTGGACCTCCATACTCAAGGTGGACCTCCATACTCAAGGTGGACCTCCAATCTCAAGTTGGACCTCCAATCTCAAGTTGGACCTCCATTCTCAAGGTGGACCTCCATACTCAAGGTGGACCTCCATACTCAAGGTGGACCTCCATACTCAAGGTGGACCTCCATACTCAAGGTGGACCTCCATACTCAAGGTGGACCTCCAATCTCAAGTTGGACCTCCAATCTCAAGTTGGACCTCCATTCTCAAGGTGGACCTCCATTCTCAAGGTGGACCTCCATACTCAAGGTGGACCTCCATTCTCAAGGTGGGCCTCCATACTCAAGGTGGACCTCCATTCTCAAGGTGGACCTCCATACTCAAGGTGGACCTCCATTCTCAAGGTGGACCTCCATTCTCAAGGTGGACCTCCATACTCAAGGTGGACCTCCATTCTCAAGGTGGACCTCCATACTCAAGGTGGACCTCCATACTCTCCTTTCTCCCCATCTGCTGGATCTTCTTAACTCCCATACTTTCAAGGATCAAGGTGGACCCCCATAGTGTTGTTTCTCCCTACCCACCGGTGTCCCCGTTCTGCACGATCCCCTTGTTCCAGACTCTGTTCCCACCTTGGCCTCCACGCAGAAGGGACTTTCGGGCTCCGAATCGCTTCCACTGGTGCCTCCGAAGGAGAGTGGGCTGCTGTGGGACGGGGAACCCGCGTCGGAGGGGGGCGGCGTGAGGGCATCCATCAGCTTCACCCCGTCGGACGAGTCCTCCGTCTTCCCGGGGGCCACCAGGTCTTTCAGTGACTCTGTGGCGGGAAGAGAAACAATGCCTAAAGGCATGAGTTCCTGGCAACATCCACAAGATTATCACACACTCCTCTCCAGAATAATATTATTTATTTATATTATTACTATTATTTTCTTCCCCGGTGGCCCAAAATTTGCTTTTAAGCTTGAAAACTATTGGGTTGCTTATTATTATTACATTATTATCATTATTATCAATATTACTTATATTATTATTATTATTATTATTGTTATTGTTATTATAATTATTATTAGGGCCCCCTGGTGGCTCAGTGTATGCACTGAGCTGTTGAACTTGCAGACCAAAAGGTCCCAGGTTCAAATCCCAGCAGCAGAATGAGCGCCCGCTGTTAGCTCCAGCTCCTGCCAACTTAGCAGTTCGAAAACATGCCAATGTGAGTAGATCAATAGGTACCGCTCCGGTGGGAAGGTAACGGGACTCCATGCAGCCATGCCGGCCACATGACCTAGGAGGTGTCTACGGACAACGCCGGCTCTTCGGCTTAGAAATGGAGATGAACACCAACCCCCAGAGTCGGACACGACTGGACTTAACGTCAGGGGAAAACCTTTACCTATTATTATTATTATTATTATTATTATTATTATTATTTTATTATGACACAGCAAACAAGATAGATATGCTGGATTTCATATCACAAAATCACAAGTCGAACACTTCCCAAGTATTATTATTACTTCCCTGCTATTATTACTATTATTCTGCTCTCATCATTATTACCATTGTGTTGCTGTGAGTTTTCCAGGCTGTCTGGCCATGTTCCAGAAGCATTCTCTCCTAACGTTTCTCCCACATCTATGGCAGGCATCCTCAGAAGTTGTGAGGTTGGTTGGAAACTAGGCAAGTGGGGTTTATATGATGCCCAGGGTGGGAGAAAGAACTCTTGTCTGTTGGAGGCAAGTGTGAATGTTGCAACTGGCCAGCTTGATTAGCACTGAATGGCCTTGCAGCTTCAAAGCCTGGCTGCTTCCTGCTCCGGCATTTCTGTGTTCTCAAATCATGTCCTGTGCCCAGGTTGGTTCATCAAGTGCTCTGCTATGGCTGAAACAATCAGGGCCAACAAAGGATTTCCCCAGGCAGGAAGCAGCCAGCTGCAAGGTTATTCAATGCTAATAATAATAATATTAATGATGTAATACAATGTAATAATTATTATAATTCACTATTATAATTGTATATTTATATTACATGCAATATTACTAATCATATAGCAATATGGTCGTATAATATAATATATTGTATGTATATATACAGTAGAGTCTCACTAATCCAAGCTAAACGGGCCGGCAGAAGCTTGGATAAGCGAATATCTTGGATTATAAGGACTGATCAAGGAAAAGCCTATTAAACATCAAATTAGGTTATGATTTTACAAATTAAGCACCAAAACTTCATGTTATACAACAAATTTGACAGAAAAAGTATTTCAATACACAGTAAAGTTATGTTATGATTACTGTATTTAGGAATTTAGCACCAAAATATCACGATATATTGGAAACATTGACTACAAAAATGGCTTGGATTATCCAGAGGCTTGGATTAGTGAGACTCTACTGTACTTATAAACCGCCCTGAGTCCCCTTCGGGTGAGAAGGGCGGGATATAAATGTCGCTAATAAATAAATAAAATAAATAATCAAGCTGGACAGTTGCAACATTCACATTTGCCTCAAGTAGACAAGAGTTCTTTCTCCCACCCTGGACATCATTCCACAGATATAGAAACCCCACTTTAGTTTCCAACAGACCTCACAACCTCCGAGGATGCCTGCCACAGATGTGGGTGAAACGTCAGGAGGGAATGCTTCTGGAACATGGCTATACAGCCTTCGACATCACTTGGAAACTATTTTTTTTTCCTCAATCTGATTCTGACATGTTGGGCCAAGGAGTTCCAAAGCTTACGGTTCTTCTGGGATGCCATCTTGAGGGCCATGTTCTCCGCCTTCAACTTCTGGTTGGCCTGCTTCAGGAACCGGATGTGGTCAATCGCCTTGCGCAGGATGGCCGACTTGTTCAGCTGCCCGGCAAGACAAAAAATGCAGAGTCCAGTTATCGGAAAGACCTATGCAACCGAATTAAAAGAAAACTGGATCAAAATGTTCTACCGCTGGTATTTGACCCCCCCCAAAATTATCAAATTTTAATAAGAAAATCTCAAATAAATGTTGGAAATGTAATGACCAAGTGGGTACATTTTATCATTGTTGGTGGACTTGTAAAAAGGCGAAAAACTATTGGAAGAAAATCCATCAAGCAATACAAAAGATGTTGCAAATTAATATAGAACTAGATCCCAAATACTTTCTTCTGGGGATGATTAATATAGAAAAGGATAAAGATAAAGAAATTCTTTTCAATTATCTCAGAACAGCTGCAAGAATAGTTTGTGCCAGATATTGGAAAAAGAAAGAAATTCCGGAGCTGAGCCAATGGCTAGTCAAGATTTTGGAAATAATGAACATGGATAAATTGACGTATTTACTCAAAAATAACTATGGCATTCCCAAAAAGCAAACAAACTGGGACCTGGTTAAGAATTTTTTGATTGAAAGGCAAATGAAGGTGCTAATTTAACCCCAATAGAAAATCTAACGTTAATGATGGAAGAATTTTTTTAAAAAATAATTAAATAAATAAAAAAAGAGAAAAGGCTGACACCAAAGCAGAACGAACTGAAAGACTAATTAAAGATAGAAATTTTTCTTTAAGTATCTGTGTAAGAGATGGAAGTGACCAATTATTTTATATTTCTGTTTATTTTACTTTACTTCCCCCCCCCTTTTTTTTCCCTCTTTTTTCTCTCTTTCCTCAATTTCTACTCACTCATTGCACTTTTTCCTCTAAGAACCCAATGTGTTCTTAAACACGTACTGTAAATTTTATTTGAAAACTCAATAAAAAATTATAAAATAAAACGGAAAGACGGGGAAGAGAGGCAGATGGCGGAAACCGTACATTCAATGCCAGCTTCTCTACCTTGGCTTCTGTGCCGACCACCAAGTCCTTGAGCTCACAGATCTTGTCGTTGATGGAGCAGCGGTAGCGCTTCTCGATGGCGTTGTGCGCCGTGCGCTTCTCGCCTTTGTTGTGGCCGGACAAGGGCTTCCCCGCGGTCAAGCGGTTGATGGGCAGCTTGTCCGTGTCCATCACGAGAGGCACCGTCGCCAGGATGGTGCCACCGCTCACCAGGGTCTGGAAGAGGAAACAGCGGAGAAGGGTTAGACTTCTCCCAAGCCTTTCCCTATTTATTTGTACTGAGCATGTTCAGACACAGGACTCCATTGTGTTTCGGTGTTTGCTTTACACCTCAGTGGAGGTGGATGTGTCCTGTATGGTGGACTTAACCTGTATGGTGAATTAATACAAGATGTTTGTGAGTAAACAAGATACTGTATATACTCGAGTATAAGCTGACCCAAATATAAGCCAACCACGACCCTCACCCGAGTATAAGCCAAGGGGGGCTTTTTCAGTCTTAAAAAAGGGCTGAAAAACTAGGCTTATGCTCGAGTATATACATTATTTGTTATATATTTGCTAACCTGTATTCTATGTGTATGTTGATTTGCCAGTGATTATACTGAGCATGTTCAGACACAGGACTCCATTGTGTTTCGGTGTTTGCTTTACACCTCAGTGGAGGTGGATGTGTCCTGTATGGTGGACTTAACCTGTATGGTGAATTAATACAAGATGTTTGTGAGTAAACAAGATACTGTATATACTCGAGTATAAGCTGACCCAAATATAAGCCAACCACGACCCTCACCCGAGTATAAGCCAAGGGGGGCTTTTTCAGTCTTAAAAAAGGGCTGAAAAACTAGGCTTATGCTCGAGTATATACATTATTTGTTATATATTTGCTAACCTGTATTCTATGTGTATGTTGATTTGCCAGTGATTATACTGAGCATGTTCAGACACAGGACTCCATTGTGTTTCGGTGTTTGCTTTACACCTCAGTGGAGGTGGATGTGTCCTGTATGGTGGACTTAACCTGTATGGTGAATTAATACAAGATGTTTGTGAGTAAACAAGATACTGTATATACTCGAGTATAAGCTGACC
Source organism: Anolis carolinensis (assembly GCF_035594765.1). Classification (NCBI taxonomy): domain Eukaryota; kingdom Metazoa; phylum Chordata; class Lepidosauria; order Squamata; family Anolidae; genus Anolis; species Anolis carolinensis. The sequence goes on from NW_026943824.1 coordinate 5,568,714, forward strand.
CAAATATAAGCCAACCACGACCCTCACCCGAGTATAAGCCAAGGGGGGCTTTTTCAGTCTTAAAAAAGGGCTGAAAAACTAGGCTTATGCTCGAGTATATACATTATTTGTTATATATTTGCTAACCTGTATTCTATGTGTATGTTGATTTGCCAGTGATTATACTGAGCATGTTCAGACACAGGACTCCATTGTGTTTCGGTGTTTGCTTTACACCTCAGTGGAGGTGGATGTGTCCTGTATGGTGGACTTAACCTGTATGGTGAATTAATACAAGATGTTTGTGAGTAAACAAGATACTGTATATACTCGAGTATAAGCTGACCCAAATATAAGCCAACCACGACCCTCACCCGAGTATAAACCAAGGGGGGCTTTTTCAGTCTAAAAAAAGGGCTGAAAAACTAGGCTTATGCTCGAGTATATACAGTATTTGTTATATATTTGCTAACCTGTATTCTATGTGTATGTTGATTTGCCAGTGATTATACTGAGCATGTTCAGACACAGGACTCCATTGTGTTTCGGTGTTTGCTTTACATCTCAGTGGAGGTGGATGTGTCTGCTTAATATCTCCATGGAGGTGGATGCATGTTGCTGTTTGGACTTCAGTACAGAAATATGACTTATGGACTTCAATGAGTACAACTATACCTAAAAACTATGGACTATCGATTAAGAATGATATTCTGTGAATTCAACACACAGAGAACTACATCCGATCTTTAACTAAACTTTAATAAGGAATGTGTCTGGCGACTTAACTTGTATGGTGAATTAATACAAGATGTTTGTGAGTAAACAAGATACCGTATATACCCGAGTATAAGCTGACCCAAATATAAGCCAACCACGACCCTCACCCGAGTATAAGCCGAGGGGGCTTTTTCAGTCTTAAAAAAAAGGCTGAAAAACTAGGCTTATACTTCAGTATATACAGTATTTGTTATATATTTGCTAACCTGTATTCTATGTGTATGTTGATTTGCCAGTGACTGTACTGAGCATGTTCAGACACAGGACTCCACTGTATAAGCCGACCCGAATATAAGCCGAAGTACCTAATTTTACCACAAAAAATTGGGAAAACATTGACTCCAGCATAAGCCGAGGGTGGTAAATTTCAGAAATAAAAATAGATACCAATAAAATTACATTAATTGAGGCATCAGTAGGTTAAATGTTTTTGAATATTTACATCAAGCTCAGATTTAAGATAAGACTGTCCAACTCTGATTAAATCATTATTCTCATCTTCTTCAATGTAAATGTGCTTATGTATCCTTTTAATAATAATAACAGAATAAAACAATACATGTAATAATAATAATAAATACAGGAAAATAATACATGTAATAATAAATAGAGTAAAATAATAAATGTAATAATAATAATAATAATAAGACCAGATTGAAATAATAAATGTATTATTAATAATAAAAATAGAGAAAAATAAATGTAATAGTAGCAACAATAATAGAGAAAAATAATAAATGTAATAACACCAATAATAATAGAGAAAAATAATAAATGTACCATATATTCTCGAGTATAAGCTGACCCAAATATAAGCCAACCACGACCCTCACCCGAGTATAAGCCGAGGGGGGCTTTTTCAGTCTTAAAAAAAGGGCTGAAAAACTAGGCTTATACTCGAGTATATACAGTATGTTATTTTTCAAGAAGACTTTGATTTGATTTTTTTTAATCTTTGAGTGCATATTTTAAACTAAGAAGTTTCAAGGGAGTATATATATCTTTTGGGCAACTGCAACTTCAAAGAAACAACCATCTTCCCCTAACCAAATATATTTTTGTAGTGGCGTGTCTTTATCCTTGGCAGTTCAAAGGCATGGTTCTTCAGTCTAACAGTTGAGTTACCTGTGTGCCATTACACAAATTTCAACTTGAAAGAAACAACCATCCTCTGCTAACCAATTATATATTTTTGTAGTGGCGTGTCTTTGCCCTTGGCAATTTAAAGACATGGTTCTTCAGTGTAACACTTAAGTTACCTGTGTGCCATTACACAAATTTCAACTTGAAAGAAACAACCATCCTCTGCTAACCAAATATATATTTTTGTAGTGGCGTGTCTTTGCCCTTGGCAATTTAAAGACATGGTTCTTCAGTGTAACACTTAAGTTACCTGTGTGCCATTACACAAATTTCAACTTGAAAGAAACAACCATCCTCTGCTAACCAAGTATATTTTTGTAGTGGCGCGTCTTTGCCCTTGGCAGTTCAAAGACATGGTTCTTCAGTCTAACAACCGAGTGACCTGTGTGCCATTACACGAATGCTTATGAATATCACTTGATCAAAGGGTCGACTTCTAACAAGGTCATGCTTTTCTTGAGTGGTTTTCTAAAGGTGGTACTTCACTGGAAGATACCAACAGGGCTCACCTGGAGGGGGGTGGACTGGACGGCGGTGGTGGTGGTGGCCAGAGAGGTGATTCCGGGTCCGGCCTTGGCTCCGGAGACAGTGGTCAGCAGCAGGGAGTCGGCCTTGATGAAGTGCGGCTGGAGGAGGACCTGCGGAAAGAGAAAGTGGGGGTCAACACCACGCACTCACTGACCGCATTGACCACTACGCCATGTTGTCCTTGCCCACCCGCCCACACTCACCGGGACTTGCTGGATCTGAGGCTGGATCACCTGGGAAGTCGCAGGAGCCAGGAGCTGCTGGGGGGCGATGTTCTGGATTGGCGTTTGCACAGCCACGGCGTGGGGTGGGCGGGCAGGAGTCAGGATGGGGGCCGGAGGCGTTGGAGGGGGTCCTCCTGGTTGTGGGGCTGAAAGAGACCAAGAAGAGCACTGTATTTGTGTCTCTTTGTCCTTGGCAATTCAAAGACATGGCTCTTCAGTCTAACCGTCGAGTTACCTGTGTGCCATTACACAAATTTCAACTTGAAACAAACAACCACTCTCTGCTAACCAAATATATTTTTGTAGTGGCATCTCTTTGTCCTCGGCAATTTAAAGACATGGCTCTTTAGTCTGACAGTTGAGTTACCTGTGTGCCATTACATGAATTTCAACTTTAAAGAAACAACCCATCCTTTGCTAACTAAAAATATACTTTGTAGTGGCGTCTCTTTGTCCTTGGCAATTCAAAGACATGGTTCTACAGTCTAACAGTTGAGTTACCTGTGTGCCATTACGTGAATTTCAACTTTAAAGAAACAGCCCATCCTTTGCTAAATTCCAATTTTAATCTATGTGCTGCCGAAGTGAGCACAATCCTTTGCTAAGTGTAATGGCGTGTCTTTTGTAATGGCATGTCTTTGTCCGTGTCAGTTCAAAGACATAGCTCTTCAGTCTAACGGTTGAATTACCTGTGTGCCATTATATGAATTTCAATTTTAAAGAAACAACCCATCCTTTGATAAGTAAATATATTTTTGTAATGGCGTCCTTGGCAGTTCAAAGACATGGTTCTTCAGTCTAATAGCTGAGTTACCTGTGTGCCATTACATGAATTTCAACTTGAAAGAAACAACCCATCCTTTGCTAAGTAAATAAGTTTTTGTAATGGCGTGTCTTTGTTCTTTGTAAAAAGGAAAGTATGGTATATAATATGTAAGTATCATGTTAATAATGTAATATTATTCTCTATAGAGGATAATATTACATTACTAACATATTACTTACATATTATATACCATACTTTCCTTTTTACGTTTCACTGTAGATTATAGACATCTGCGTGTTTAGTTAGTTAGTTAGTGTCTTTGTTCTTGTCAGTTCAAAGTCATGGTTCTCCGGTCTAACAGCCGAGTTGCCTGTGTGCCATTACATTAGTGTTTATGAAAACCTCTTGTTCAAAGGGGTTGATTTCTAACAAGGTCATGCTTTTCTCGACTAGTGGTCCTAGAAACGTCTTTCCGAGATACCTTTCTGCTTCAGGAAGCCCGCCACGGATTGCCCGGAGAAGTGGTCCCGGGGGGGCAGAACCAAATGTGGGGCTGTGGGGAGCTGGGCTAAGAGCGGAGCGGGCGCCGGAGCCGCGGGTTCCTCCTTGATGTCCATCGGAGCCGGGTCTGGGTTCGGCCCAGCGTTTGCGACCAGAGGGAAGCTCCCCGGGGCCGGCGATGGGACCGGGAACAAACTGGTGGGAGGTGGGTTGCTTGAGCCCGGATAAGAGCTGAAGAGGCTGGGACCGTGCGGGTTCGGTTCCGGAGCGGCGTTCCCGCAGAACGGACCATCAAACAAACCGGGAAAATCCCCGTCTTCCGTCGTGATCAATTGCAGCATGTCTGGGGAAATGACAAAGAATCCCATTATCCCTACAAGGCTGGATCTACACTGTGTGATATTATCATCATCATCATCATCATTATTATTATGAAATAATATTGGTTGAAATACAGTATTCAAAAGCAAATAAAGACAAACAGAGGCCTTCCAGAAGCCTTCCAAAGGAGAGAACTGGGTTGGCGAACATGGCCTACTTACGAGGACCTACTAATTAAACAAAAAGGGAAATTTGATTTAAAAGAGGAAAAAGATATTAAACTTTTATTTCCGAAATGCTCTTGGTTCCATTATAGACAGGCATATGATCTCTTTAGGCAAGACAAGGAAACAGGTTTTGCAGAAAGAAATGGTTTTTGGGACAATATAATGAAGACTGAGCATAAATTAATTACGAAACTATATAAAAAACTATTAGAGTGGGGTACGGAAACGGAGCAGATAAAGGAGTGCATGGTAAAATGGGCCCAAAACGTGGGTCATCCAATTCAATTAAAAAGTTGGGAGAAGGTATGGAATCAGGGCCTCAGGTATACTTATGCGTATGATATGCGCGAGAACTGGTTAAAGATGCAATATAGATGGTATATAACCCCCTATAAAATTTCGAAATGTTATAAAAATTCCTCAGATAAATGTTGGAAGTGTGAGCATCAAACAGGCACGTTTTTTCACTTATGGTGGACTTGTCCAAGAGCCCAACAATTCTGGAAAGAGGTAAATGAAGTAATACAATTAATTCTGAAGATAAAGATTAGAAGAGAACCTGAATATTTTCTACTCGGAATGTTAGATATAGAATATGACAAAGATAAAGAGATCCTGTTCAACTATCTGGTTATTACGGCGAGAATAACTTATGCCGGGCGGTGGAGACAAAAAGAGACCCCAAACAAGGAGGAATGGCTGATTAAACTCTTGGACGTGATGAACATGGATAGGCTTACTTACTGGTTATCTTCAAGTCAAGGTTTGCCTAAGAAAGAAACCAACTGGGACCTGGTAAAGGACTATTTAAAACAAATAAAATTTAATCCCATCTGCTGAATAAATTCAATCTTAGAATCTGATAAGGACGAAGGGGATATGGATTTGATTGACTATCAGAATTTTCTTGCAGAACCAGCCAAAGGAAGATGGAAGTCAACATTTTTATTTTTTTTATCTTTTTTTTTCTTTTTTATAAAAACACTAATTTTTTTAATTTTTTTTATTAGCCTTTATTTTATTTTATTTTTTTTCTCTCCTCTCTACTCTTTTTTCCTACTTTCTAACAAAAATAAATGTTCTCCCACTTTCGATGGAAAAACACTATTTTCTTATCAAGATATATATATATAGATGTTTCTTTTTTTTCATTTTTTAATATATAAAACTTTGAATAAAGATCATAAAATAATAAAAAAAAAGACAGAGGCCAGATCTACACTGTGTATTATTATTATTATTATTATTATTATTATTGTAATATTATTATTGTAATATTATTATTGTTGTTATTGTTATTGTTATTATGAAATAATATTGGTTGAAATACAGTATTCAGAAGCAAATAAAGACAACCAGAGGCCGGATCTACACTGTGTGATATTATCATTATCATTGTTATTATTGTAATATTATTATTGTTATTGTTATTGTTATTATGAAATAATATCGGTTGAAATACAGTATTCAGAAGCAAATAAAGACAATCAGAGGCCGGATCTACTCTGTGTGATATTATTATTATCATTGTTATTAATGTAATATTATTATTGTTGTTGTTATTGTTATTATGAAATAATATTGGTTGAAATACAGTATTTAAAAGCAAGCAAAGACAAACAGAGGCCGGATCTACACTGTGTGATGATATTATTATTATTATTATTATTATTATTATTATTATTATTATTATTATTGTGAAATAATATTGGTTGGAATACAGCATTTAAAAGCAAATGAAGACAATCAGAGGCCGGATCTACACTGTGTGATATTATTATTATTATGAAATAATATTGGCTGAAATACAGTATTCAAAAGCAAAGAAAGACAATCAGAGGCCGGATCTACACTGTGTGATATTATTATTATTATTATTATTATTATTATTATTATTATTGTATGACACAGCAAACAAGATAGATATGCTGGATTTCGTATCACAAAATCACAAGTCGAACACTTCCCAAGTGTCTAGGTCTGTGTGATGTATTATTATTATTATTATTATTATTATTATTATTATTATTATTATTATTATTATATTGTATGACACAGCAAACAAGATAGATATGCTGGATTTCGTTTCACAAAATCACAAGTTGAACACTTCCCAGTGTCTAGGACTGTGTGATGTATTATTATTATTATTATTATTATTATTATTATTATTATTATTATTATTATTGTATGACACAGCAAACAAGATAGATATGCTGGATTTCGTATCACAAAATCACAAGTTGAACACTTCCCAAGTGTCTAGGACTGTGTGATGTGTTTTCGGATGATGCGTGCAGATCCCAGCAGGGTGGCCTTTTGCAGTTGGCAGATTGTGATTTTGTCAATGTCTATTGTTTCCAAATGCTGGCTGAGATCTATTATTATTATTATTATTATTATTATTATTATTATTATTATTATTATTATTTTATTATGACACAGCAAACAAGATCGATATGCTGGATTTCGTATCACAAAATCACAAGTCGAACACTTCCCAAGTGTCTAAGACTGTGTGATGTATTATTATTATTATTATTATTATTATTATTATTATTATTATTATGACACACAAACAAGATAGACATGCTGGATTTCGTATCACAAAATCACAAGTCGGACACTTCCCAAGTGTCTAGGTCTGTGTGATGTATTATTATTATTATTATTATTATTATTATTATTCTATTGTATGACACAGCAAACAAGATAGATATGCTGGATTTCATATCACAAAATCACAAGTCGAACACTTCCCAAGTCTAGGACTGTGTGATGTATTATTATTATTATTATTATTATTATTATTATTATTATTGTTATTATGATACAGCAAACAAGATAGATATGCTGGATTTCGTATCACAAAATCACAAGTCGAACACTTCCCAAGTCTAGGACTGTGTGATGTATTATTATTATTATTATTATTATTATTATTATTATTATTATTGTTATTATGACACAGCAAACAAGATAGATATGCTGGATTTCATATCACAAAATCACAAGTCGAACACTTCCCAAGTCTAGGACTGTGTGATGTATTATTATTATTATTATTATTATTATTATTATTATTATTATTATTATTATTGTTATTATGATACAGCAAACAAGATAGATATGCTGGATTTCGTATCACAAAATCACAAGTCGAACACTTCCCAAGTGTCTAGGTCTGTGTGATGTATTATTATTATTGTTGTTGTTGTTGTTCTTGTTGTTGTTGTTGTTATTGTTATGATGAAGTATTTGTGGCTGATCTACAACTCCAAGCATCCGTCAACATTGGCTCTGCAAGCTAGGGGATGATGGGACTTGCAATCCCGGCCGTGCAATCGATCCCCTGACCAAAAATGCATCTCGCAAAAGCAAAATTGTGTGTTTCGAAGCCCGGCTAAATCAAAAAAGAATCAGGAAAAGGCCTTCTGGATGTGCCTTAAGAGCATGCCAAACCCTGGCTTTGATGCTCTGAGCTTGTTTTTTTGGGCCGGACTTCATTGTGCAATATGTGTCTGTCCAGTCCATGCTCCTTTGGAGACTTTCCCCTCCCTCCGGAATGAGGGTGGAATTATGAATCACTGGATTTAGCATGAGGTGATCCCCGCCGGCCAATCAGGAGCCTCCGCTCGGCCTCCAAGGTGAATGAATGGCGCCGGGGTTACTATAAGGCATCCCGAGTTAACCCTTTCCTCGGCTCTAGTAAGCCAGGCGGGGTTACTCTAGGTCAAATGCAAAGGATTTGCTTCTTCGGGCCACTGTGAACAATCAGGGATACTCGACCTGATTCTGCACAGAATTGGAAGGTTTATTTTCAATTTCTTTCCAATTTTTTTTTTTTGCCCAGAATGGTATTGGCCTTTGTTGCTGCAGCTGAACCTTTTGCGGACGTTTGCATTACTCTAATCCAGGGGTCCCCAAACTTTTAAAGCAACAATCCTTCAGACTGTTGAGGGGCCGAATTATCATTTGAAAAAAAAAAACCCGAACAAATTCCTATGCACACTGCACGTATCTTATTTGTATTGCAAAACAACAACAACAATAACAATGAAAGAACAATACAATATTTAAAAATGAAAACAATTTTAACCAACATAAACCTATTAGGATTTCAGTGGGAAGTGTGGGCCTGCTACTGACCAATGAGATAGTCAAGTTAATTAGGATTGTTGTTGTTGTTGTGTGCCTTCAAGTCATGTCAGACTTTGGCCGAGCCTAAGTCTAAAATTTATTATTTATTTACTGCATTTATTTACTACATTTATATCCCGCCCTTCTCACCCCAAAGGGGACTCAGAGCAGCTGTCTGTACATACATTATATTATTAGCATAACACAATATTAGCATTATATATTACTATATTGAACTATACCACTATACTATTATATAATATGTAATATATAACATATAATTAATATTATTATATGGTATTACTATTAGTATTATATTGTATAACATAAGATTATTATCAATATTATATGTATATACAATATATTATATTATTAAAACTGATATAAAAATATTATATTATAAAACTGAGGGCGGGGGCCAGGTAAATTACCTTGGAGGGCCGCATCCGGCCCCCGGGCCTTAGTTTGGGGACCCCTGATCTAGGTCAAATGCAAAGGATTTGCTTCTTCGGGCCACTGTGAACAATCAGGGATACTCGACCTGATTCTGCACAGAATTGGAAGGTTTATTTTCAATTTCTTTCCAATTTTTTTTTTTTTGCCCAGAATGGTATTGGCCTTTGCTGCTGCAGCTGAACCTTTTGCGGACGTTTGCATTACTCTATTCGGGCATTGGCTGAACTGCAGATGAGGAAGGACATTTTCATCATCATCATCATTGTCACCATCATCATCACCTTATTATTATTATTGACATTATTATTAATAATATATTGCTTTTTCCTCTAAAAGAGACTCGAAACAGTAAACAGGTGATCATGATCACCACCACCACTATTGTCATGATCTTATTATTTTTAATAATAATAATTAATTAATAGTAATAATTACTGTACTATTATTAATAATTATTGATCATCTCATTATTATTAATTACTAATATAATGACATTATTATTAATAATATATTGCTTTTTCCTCTAAAAGAGACTCGAAACAGTAAACAAGTGATCATGATCACCACCACCACTATTGTCATGATCTTGTTATTTTTAATAATAATAATTAATTAATTAATAGTAATAATTACTGTACTATTATTAATAATTATTGATCATCTCATTATTATTATTAATTACTAATAATAATGACATTATTATTAATAATATATTGCTTTTTCCTCTAAAAGAGACTCGAAACAGTAAACAGGTGATCATGATCACCACCACCACTATTGTCATGATCTTATTATTTTTAATAATATTAATTAATTAATTAATAGTAATAATGACTGTACTATTATTAATAATTATTGATCATCTCATTATTATTATTAATTACTAATAATAATGACAATATTATTAATATATTGCTTTTTCCTCTAAAAGAGACTCGAAACAGTAAACAGGTGATCATCGTCACCACCACCACCATTGTCATGCTCTTATTATTAATAATAATAATTAATTATTAGTAGTAATAATTACCATTATTGATAATTATTAGTAATAATTAATAATATTATTAATAATATATTGCTTTTTCCTCTAAAAGAGACTCAAAACTGTAAAGAGGTGATCATCACCACCACCACCATCATGGTCTTATTATTGCAAATAATAATTATTAATTAATATTAATAATAATAATAATAATAATAATAATTAATAGTATTATTAATAATATATTGCTTTTTCCTCTAAAAGATACTTGAAACAGTAAACAGGTGAAAAGGCAATACAAGATACAGCTAAAAAGCTAAAGGCTATGAACATTAAAATAGCATTGAAGCTAGTTCAAAACGGACAATCCAAAGCAATTCGAAGTGCACAATCATCACAAAAATAATCATGGAACTATTCACAAAAAACATCTCAAACTATTCGCAAAATTATATTCATGAAAAATATTCACGAAAATAATCAGGAAACTGTTCACAAAAACATTCGCATAGTATATATATATATACCCAAAAATATTTGCAAAACACATTCACAGAAATAATCATGAGAATGTTCACAATAATATTTGCAAAAAATATTCATAAAATAATTACAATTTTTGAAAAAAAATTCACAAATTAACCATGAAACTAGACACAAAAATATTCACAATAAACATTGCAGAAAATGTCACATACATTGCTCTAAATCTATCCTGGCCTTGCAGGCTGCAGATGGGGAAAGATATTATTATTACTATTATTATTATTATTATTATTATTATTATTATTATTATTATTATTATTATTATTATTATTATATTGTATGACACAGCAAACAAGATAGACATGCTCCAGCATTATTATTATTATTATTATTATTATTATTATTGACACAACAACATAGTATGACACAGCAAACAAGATAGATATACTGGATTTCGTGTCACAAAACCACAAGTCAAACACTTCCCAAGTGTTTAGGACTGTGTGATGTATTTTCGGAATTATTATTATTATTATTATTATTATTATTATTATTATTGCACTTCCCAGTCAACTTAGGCAAAGCCAAACAGCCTCCCCTGACATCTTCCTTATTGATCTCTTATGGCATCTTTGGTTCATTTACACCGTAGAACAAATGCAGTTTGACTCCACTTTGAACTGGCTTAATGCGGGAGTTGTAGTTTTGCAAGGTCTGTAGGCAAACTGCAACTCCCAGGATCCCATAACATGGAAACAGGGACGTTTAAGCGGTGCCAAACTGCATTAATGCTATAGTGTCAATGCACCCTAATAATAATAATAATAATAATAATAATAATAATAATAATAATAATAATAATAATAATGATAACATTGACAAAATCACAATCTGCCAACTGCAAAAGGCCACCCTACTGGGATCTGCACGCATCATCCGAAAATACGTCACACAGTCCTAGACACTTGGGAAGTGTTCGACTTGTGATTTTGTGATACGAAATCAAGCATATCTATCTTGTTTGATGTGTCATAATAAAATAATAATAATAATAATAATAATAATAATAATAATAATAATAATAATAATGCAATCAAATGCAATCAAGGCCAAGATCGAAAAATCAGCTGATGACCCAAAGTGCAGACTGTGCAAGGAAACCGATGAAACCATTGATCATATCCTCAGCTGCTGTAAGAAAATTGCACAGACAGACTACAAACAGAGGCACAACTATGTGGCCCAAATGATTCATTGGAACCTATGCCTCAAGTACCACCTCCCTGCAGTTAAGAACTGGTGGGATCACAAACCTGCAAAAGTATTGAGAAATGAGCACGCAAAGATACTGTGGGACTTCCGAATCCAGACTGACAAAGTTCTGGAACACAAAACACCAGACATCACAGTTGTGGAAAAGAACAAAGTTTGGATCATTGATGTTGCCATCCCAGGTGACAGTCGCATTGACGAAAAACAACAGGAAAAACTCAGCTGCTCTCAGGACCTCAAGATTGAACTTCAAAGACTCTGGCAGAAACCAGTGCAGGTGGTCCCGGTGGTGATGGGCACACTGGGTGCCGTGCCAAAAGATCTCAGCCGGCATTTGGAAACAATAGACATTGACAAAATTACGATCTGCCAACTGCAAAAGGCCACCCTGCTGGGATCTGCACGCATCATCCGAAAATACATCACACAGTCCTAGACTCTTGGGAAGTGTTCGACTTGTGATTTTGTGATACGAAATCCAGCATGTCTATCTTGTTTGCTGTGTCATACAACGTCGTTGTGTCGATAATAATAATAATAATAATAATAATAATTTGAAGAAACTGGAAAATAATGACCCAAATGAAAGGGGATAGAAATGCAACCCTGGACAAACTCAGACGGCACCCAAACACAACATCTGCCAGCAACAACGTGTCTGCCCCACGTCCCGTTCTCCTCTGCCCCATTTTCCAAATCAGGATTCGCCCTTTGCCTGGAGTCTGACTCCGAGTTACCCCAGAAAATAAATATATTCAAAGGTGTGTTTGTCTTTCAGATGACAACCTTGGCAGCCTTCCCTTGAGCAACAAGGCATGACGATATGGTCAACTCGTGATCTCGGGCGCTAAGCAGGGCCGACCCTGGTTGGGACTTGGATGGGAGTCCACTCAGAAAGCAAAGGGATGCATGGAGCGTCACTCCGAGTCCATACTCCTTTATAACCATACAGCCTGAAGGCAATTGCACCCTATTTGGAATTATTTTGTACACATTTTTTGGGTGTGTTGCATCAATGGAAAGCCAAAATGGTCCAAGCTGTATATCATTAGTACTATTAATATTAGTATTAGCATAATTTTAATCTGCATTTTTACCTGTGCGCATTTGCTCCATGCATTTTAATAGTGTATAATTTTGGCTCAGTTTTAATCCGGCTGTGCTCTGCCTCGAGTCGCAAGCAGAGGCAGGAAATTATTATTATTATTATTAATAATAATAATAATAATAATAATAATAACTCAGACGGCATTTGGAAACAATAGACATTGACAAATTTATGATCTGCCAACTGCAAAAGGCCACCCTACTGGGATCTGCACACATCATCCGAAAATACATCACACAGTCCTAGACGCTTGGGAAGTGTTCGACTTGTGACTTTGTGAAACGAAATCCAGCATATCTGTCTTGTTTGCTGTGTCATACAATAAAATAATAATAATAATAATAATAATAATAATAATAATAATAATAATAATAATAATACAATAGAGTCTCACTTATACAAGCTAAACGGGCCAGCAGAAGCTTGGAAAAGTGAATATCTTGGATAATAAGGAGGGATTAAGGAAAAGCCTATTAAACATCAAATTAGGTTATGATTTTACAAATTAAGCGCCAAAACATCATGTTTTACAACAAATTTGACAGAAAAAGTAGTTCAATATGCAGTAATGCTATGTAGTAATTACTGTATTTATGAATTTAGAATTTATTTAATAATAATAATAATACATCACACAGTCCTAGACACTTGGGAAGTGTTTGACTTGTGATTTTGTGATATGAAATCCAGAATATCGATCTTGTTTGCTGTGTCATACAATAATAATAATAATAATAATACATCACACAGTCCTAGACACTTAGGAAGTGTTCGACTTGTGATACAAAATCCAGCATATCTATCTTGTTTGCTGTGTCATAATATAATAATAATAATAATAATAATAATAATAATAATAATAATAATACATCACACAGTCCTAGACACTTGGGAAGTGTTCGACTTGTGATTTTGTGATACAAAATCCAGCATGTCTATCTTGTTTGCTGTGACATAATAATAATAATAATAATAATAATAATAATAATAATAATAATAATAAATCACACAGTCCTAGACACTTGGGAAGTGTTCGACTTGTGATTTTGTGATACGAAATCCAGCATATCTATCTTGTTTGCTGTGTCATACAATAAAATAATAAATTATTATTATTATTATTATTATTATTATTATTTTATTATGACACAGCAAACAAGATAGATATGCTGGATTTCGTATCACAAAATCACAAGTCGAACACTTCCCAAGTGTCTATTATTATTATTGTTATTATTATCATTTGCCATTAGCAGTCCCATTGCAGAGCATGGTGCAAACCCTATGATGAAACATTGCCTCTGCTGTCTGCTTCAGCAAAAGGCACTGAAATATTTTTCACCGGAGAAAAGAATGACCGATAGTAACCCGACGTGTGACGTCAGCCCTTTCGCACCAACACACCAGGAACAGGAGGCGGGTTCAAGAGACTGGCAACCAATCCGAATATATATATATATATATATATATATATATATATATATACACACACACACACACACACACACACACACACATACACACACACACACATACACATATATATATGGCAGAGAAACCCTCCTAGCCACCAGCACATTTGAAGCTGCCTCTTCCCCACCAATAAAATAAAATAAAATAAAATAAAAATTTATATATCTATATATATAAAAGGGTAATGAAATTTCGGCCTAGGACAAAACAACAAAACTACACATCCCAGAAACACTAAACTTGGCAGCACAACCCCTCATCCATGCCTCTACGTTCATACAACAAAAAGAAAAGAAAAATAAAGTCCTCATTAGAGGGAGAGGAATAATTGTTTTTATCCAATTGCTGCCAGTTCGAAGGCTAAGCTCCGCCCACTTGGTTTCCTAGCAACCCACTCAGCCCAGGGGACAGGCAGAGTTAGGCCTCACTTAGGCCTCTTCCACACTGCCTATAAAATACAGATTATCTGATTTGAACTGGATTATATGGCAGTGTAGACTCAAGGCCCTTCCACACAGCTATATAACCCATTTATAATGGACTTAATGTCAGGGGAAAAGCTTTACCCTTTACCTTAACTACCACCAATTCCTCAATACTTTATTTCCCATATCACCAGACTTCGCCACAGCAACGCGTGGCCGGGCACAGCTAGTATCTATATATATAAAAGGGTAATGAAATTTCAGCCTAGGACAAAACAACAAAACTACACATCCCAGAAACACTAAACTTGGCAGCACGACCCCTCATCCATGCCTCTACGTCCATACAACAAAAAGAAAAGAAAAATAAAGTCCTAATTAGAGGGAGAGGAAGAATTGTTTTTATCCAATTGCTGCCAGTTCAAAGGCTAAGCTCCGCCCACTTGGTCTCCTAGCAACCCACTCAGCCCAGGGGACAGGCAGAGTTAGGCCTCACTTAGGCCTCTTCCACACTGCCTATAAAATACAAATTAGTTAGAAGGCTAAGCTCCATCAGCGGGAAAACCTTTACCCTTGACCTTAACTACCACCAATACTTCAATACTTTATTTCCCATACCACCATATTTCGCCACAGCTAGTATACATATATATGACACAATGCACATGGAAAGGAAGCCAAAGGCATGAGAAATGGGGCACAAAAAGGACACCCACCGTCGATGTCGCTGAGGAGCGCGGTGTCGATGTCGCTGGATCCGTGGAGCGTCAAGGAGGGATCCAGTCCGTCCAGCGAGGCCTCCTCGAAAGGGAGGTTGTTCATCATGGTGGGGACCTTCCTCTTCCTCTGTGCAAAAATATATATAAAAATTTATATATGTAAATATCACCATTAACTCCATTCTAACGCTCACCTTTTTTTTTGGGCTACGTCTCCAAAACTAGGGTGCAGATTATATTCGTGCAATACGGTAATCTTATTGCTGAGCCAAAGTCAAGGGTGAAACTGCTTCGGGATCTCGTCTCTAGTTTAATGGCATTAAGTCAATGCTATGGGATCCTGGGATGTGTAGTTTAGTGCAGCATCGGGATCCTTTGGCAGAGAGAGCTCAAGGCCTTGGAAAACTACAGCTCCCAGGATCCCAGAGCATTGAACCAAGGCAATGAACGTGGTGGATTCATTCTACAACATCACTTTTTGGCCACTGCGCATTGCGTTCGGCAGCAAATAATAATAATAATAATAATAATAATAATAATAATAATAATAATAATAATAATAATAATAGGAAATAATAGACATTGACAAAATCACCATCTGCCAACTGCAAAAGGCCACCCGACTGGGATCTGCACGCATCATCCGAAAATACATCACACAGTCCTAGACACTTGGGAACTGTTCGACTTGTGATTTTGTGACACGAAATCCAGCATATCTATCTGGTTTGCTGTGTCATAATAAAATAATAATAATAATAATAATACTTCATTTTTCTATCCCGCCACCATCTCCCCGAAGGGACTCGGGGCGGCTCGCAATAATAATAATAATAATAATAATAATAATAATAATAATAATAATACTTTATTTTTCTATCCCACCACCATCTCCCCAAAGGGACTCAGGGCAGCTCATAATAATAATAATAATAATAATAATAATAATAATAATAATAATAATAATAATAAATTTTTCTATCCCGCCACCATTTCCCCGAAGGGACTCAGGGCAGGTCACAATAATAATAATAATAATAATAATAATAATAATAATAATACTTTATTTTTCAATCCCACCACCATCTCCCCGAAGGGACTCAGGGCAGGTCACAATAATAATAATAATAATAATAATAATAATAATAATAATAATAATAATAATAATTAATTTTTCTATCCTGCCACCATTTCCCCGAAGGGACTCAGGGCAGGTCACAATAATAATAATAATAATAATAATAATAATAATAATAATAATAAATTGTTCTATCCCACCACCATTTCCCCGAAGGGACTCAGGGCAGGTCACAATAATAATAATAATAATAATAATAATAATAATAATAATAATAATAATAATAATAATACTTTATTTTTCAATCCCACCACCATCTCCCCGAAGGGACTCGGGGCAGCTCA